>NC_090301.1:19960000-20260000 GCF_039906515.1 Pseudorca crassidens
TTGAAAGGTGTGGCCTCAGTGCTAAGGCAGCAATGGATTTCAAGTCAGAGCAGCCGAGGCCCTTGGCCAGCTATGATGCCTGGCATCAGAGGTCTGCAGGGTGCTCTCATGTCTGCTACGTAGGAGAAAAGATCATGTGAAAAATGGAACTGTGTAGGGAAGATGAGGAACGTTGGGATGTGGACAGATTACAGTTTTCAAAGGGAGGTCAGGGCAGGCCTCACTGAGAAGGTGATATTTGAGCAAACATTTGGGGGAGGTGGGGGGAGAGTCGTTCAGATGCCAGCGCCACCCTCATGCTGATATCATCATGCTGCCGGTCAGGCATGGGAAAGCACTTTGTAAGCGGTATAGACTCAGCTGACAGAAAACAAACAAACAACAAGGCCATTTGTCCTGGCATCTTGGATTAACATGTCCCCTAGAGAGGAGATTCTGGCTTCTGTCCCAGACCATCCCTCTGTTGGGAAGGATCAGGCTGGAGGACCACACTCCCACTGGGAAAGCAGGGTATTCTGTTTCCAGGACATGCCACTCCCAGGAGTCCAGAGCTCTCTGAAGGGTCAAAACAAGATCTCCAGAGGATGGAATCTTATTTTCAGCCTAACAATGGGAAATAAAACAAAATTCTCTTTTCTCAGACAACTAGATGAATATGTTATTATCCCTGACAACTGCAGTTAACAATAACTCCTGATAAGATATCATTTTTGTCTCGGTGGCATCCTGGCAGACAGAGTGTCATTAGTAAGTCCCAGGGCAAGAAGGAAGGGGTTGAGGTCACCAAGGCTCTATTCTGTGCCAGGCTCTGTGCCGGGTGCTGTTATTTATTTGATTTTCACGAGTCTTTGAGCTTTCAGTCCACTTAAAAAAATAGGAAACTGAGTCCCACAGGAATCCACAGTTGGTGAGTGGTGGATTGGGGATTAAAACCTAGGTCTGTGTGTTTCCAAAGGCCATGCTCTTTCCTCCTGCTCGTTACTGCACTGCTTTCCCTAATGGTCCATGATATTTAGCCATTCCTCCTTATATCTCTAACATTTAGTTGTATTTTATCTACTTGTCTGAGGGCCTATCTCCCCCACTCCCTCATCTCTTATCCACATAGTGCACTGCCCTGAGAGGACAGGTGGGCCATATTTGCCCATAGCATGTATAAGGGGCCCTGCTGCAAGAGACTCTTAAGCTGGATAGTGGATGGCTGTGTCCCACTCAACCATCTGTCTGTACCTTCCTGTTGAGAGAGGGATGGCCATATACTTTCGTGTACTTTGGAGCTAGAGTTCTGAAATAAGAGTCTTTATCAGAATTATCTAAGGGAAGTTGTTAAAATACAGATCCCCAGGTCTTGCCATTGGAAATTCTGATTTGGTAGGTTCAAAGTAGGCCTAAGAGTCTGCATTTGAATAAGCACCATTACTTTGCAAAAACATATGGCAAGAGTAGGCAACCATTAGGTTCGGTAATGGTCCATTTGGTGGCATTCCTAGGGGGAAATGGGTACTGTCTGTCCTCTGGAAAATGGCCAAGGAGCAGGTGGCTCTATTGATTCCTGGAAAATGCCCAGTGACCTCTCCCTAGCTCCAGTCTTAGAGCAAGAACCTGGATCAAATCAGAAGGAAATTTGGAGATCTGGGGTGGGGTGGGGTGGGGTGGGGCTCATGCACTTCCTTTATGTGGTCAAGTTTCTGCAGCCTGTTCAGAAATGCCCCTGCATTCCCTCAGATAAAGGTAAGTGAACTTGCCGAGAATTTGGCCCTGTCCCAAGACATGTACTGTGTTAGGTGGTAGAAACCACAGAGGTTTTTTCATCCCATTCTCCTTGTTGGCATATGGACAACTGGTGCTTGCGAGTGGAAGTGATAGTCTGTGGTCCCATGACTAATAGTTCCAGGGTCAGCTGTGGAGCCTGGTCTCCTGATTCCCAGGTCAGTCCTCACTCCTTACTTCTCCTGAAGCCCATAGATGTGTGTTGCCCTCATGCCCAGTGTCCAAGTCTCTCTGAAGACATGCAGGGGGGCATGGTGGGCCTGAGTAGTGAAGAACTGTGTGAGTTTACACCCCCAGTTCCCGAATCCTCAATGTGCAGCTGGGGTAATGCCCATTGGTACATCCTAAGAAAAAGCTAGTCCCACCCCCTCTCTCCCCACACTTGCTACCGTTTCCTCCCTTCCTTCCTTCTGTTAATGGATTCAAACTCACCCTCAAGGTTATTGTTTTCAGAAGTTTGGTGGTGTATGAGATAATTTTAGATGGTAGCAAATATTTTAATAGTTAACATGTATTGCTTACTATATGACAGGCCCTAAGGACTCTGGATGCATTAACGTTAAATTCTCACAACTGCCTCATGAGGTAAATACTCCCCTTGTCTTTATTTATAATGAGAAAAACCAAGGCCCAGGGAGGCTAAAAGTTTCCCAAGGCTGTGGAGCAGGTGTGTGGTGGAGGCAGGTTTCCAATCCAGGCTCTCTGAGTCCAGAGCCTGCACACTTATCTGCGGTTCTAATGCTCCAGTGCTATTTGTATTTCATTATCTATTAGAAAACGATAAATCCAATTTGAATGCTAGTTGGGAGATATGGACTCCAACCCCAACTTGCTGTTGGATTTTAGATAAGGCAAGGAAATTTTTTAAAAGATGAAGAGCTTGACAAAAATTTGCAAAGCAGGTCCTGTACTTTCCAGATGAGGGAACTGAGGCCACAAGAGCCAAAATCACTGTCCCATGTGATGCTGCTGTAAGTTAGTGGCCAAACTGAAGCTGGGATCCATTTCTCCTGATGCCAGTTCCATGTCCATTGCTTTTCTTCTGAATGCTTTTTTATGTGGATTTGGTGGAAGTCAAGTCTTCCATAATTTAAGTCGTTTAAACTTTACACAAATAGTTTAAGTTTGGAGCCAGGTGTACACCTGGCTTGTTTTCATGAGAAAATTTAAAATCAATTTCCCAAAGCTGTTTGGCTAATAACACAGGCATCTGATGGGATTCCATTTAAACCACCATGAAAATGACTCAGTCCCATCACAGCTGATTTCTAAAGCATTGTGTTAAGTATTACCAGCCCTTTTCTTCTCCCGCCCATCACATCTCCATCCTAAGGCTCTTCTCCCCAGAGAGGCTGCTCCCATTTGCCCCTGTCCTCTCTTCCCTCCCGGGCCCAGCATTCACACTCTGAAGCACAGGCTGCCAGGCTGCCACTTACCGCTCATTTTATTCTGAAGTCATCTCCTTTTCCTCAAGACTTTCCGTCTCAAATTCACATCAGGACCTCCAATATTCTTACAGCCTCATCCTCCGCCCTAAGTGGCAGAGCTGGGATTAATAATACCTTAGTTACTTTATTTATTTTTTTGGTGCTTTATGCTCTGGAACTGCTTTCTGAGCCTTGATCTCTCTTCCCTTTGTTGTGCCTCAGTTTCTTCATCTGTAAAATGGCGATTGTATTTGATGGCCACTAATAGCCTATTATTGACCCGATAGTGTTAACACTGAAAAGTCATTTTCCTCTTGCCCCTCATTTTGTTTCCTCTCCTCCCCTGACTCAGCTGTCACAAGTGTGCAGTGCAATTTCTCATTCCTCAGGAAGTCCTCAAATAAAGGTTATTTTTCAATGAGGGTGGGAGGAGCTGTACATTATTCTTTTTTTTCAAAATAATGACAGGAGAAGAAAAAGAACCCTCAAAACAAAAACATAAACAAACAAAAACAGAAGCAAATCAAAAACAGGAAAATCCACCCTTTCTGGAGGAGGTGGGGACAAAGGTCAGCACCCACCACATTCCTAGGAATCTTCAGTCCCCTGCTCTATGGTTTTATATATTGTTAGAGATTTTACAATAAAAACATGAAGAAGAGAAGCTGGATGGTGCTGACAAGCAGGGCTCTGGTGGGAAGTTCCTCCTGCCCAACAAAGGCTCTGTGTAAAAATACCCGGCCAGGACCTTACCGTTTCCATAAACAGATGGACACCACGGGCCTGGTGGAGGGGCAGAGGCAATGGGAGGAAATTGTATCTGACAATGATAACAATCTGGCATCTCCCAGAGCTTCACATCCTGGACAAGTCCAGCTGGCTGTCCAGATCCTCAGCTTGTGCAAATGAGATGGCTGTAAATAGAATTCTTCTGGCTCCCACCATGGCCACCCCTTATGGGAGCCCACAGAACTCTCCTGCCTGCCCCCCAATACCATATGCAAAAAGGAGGCAGATGAGGTGTAGAAGCTGCTGGTGGGGTAGAGGAGAGAAGGTGGGGCCCTGGGGGACTCCATGGCTGCCTTCAGCCCAAGCTCTGGGCCTAAGCAGATGACATGGATTGCGTGCCTGTACATGGGACTTTCAGGAAGTCTTGCTTAACTTCTTTGGACCTAACCTTCCAGATCTGTAAAAAGGGAGGGACATGATTCCAGAAGAAGTGTGTTCAGTTCTGAGAGATACACTTTAAGAAGGATAATGACCAAATAGCAGAGTCAACTGGAGAGGGGACCAGAGATGTGAATGCTCTCTGGGGACCCATCTGAAGGACCCATCTGAAGAGAAATGGGATTTGCTTTACATAGTTACAGAGGGCAGACAGAGAATCAGGAGGTGAAAGTAAAAATGTATTCCATTAAGGTTGTAAGAGAGAATTATCAGAGTTGCCCAGATTGAGTGGGGAGTTCTTCACCACAGGCACAGCAACAGAGATTGGGAGACCATCTCCAGGTGTGTAAACACTGGAAAGGAGAATGGATCAGATGACCTCAGCCTCTAAATTTCCCTACTGAAAATCTGATTATGGGGACTTATTTTCCCCCTTCATGGATGATTGAGGAAATATGAAGAAACTTAGCATGATTAAGAGAGAAAACATATTGGTGAGAGGTCATTGAATATTGGTTTTTGGTAGATGAGAAATCAACTCATATGACTTATAAGGGTAGTTATTTGGGTACAGATAAGATAATGAGGGTAGAGGTTCACTGTTGGGGGTTCAAAGGTGTCAACTGCCGCCACTTTCTGGGATCTCTTCAAGCAAAGGACAATAGAGATGGGGCAGTGGTTAAAGATATAAGCTTTGGAGTAAGATTTCCTGGGCTCGAACCCTGCCCCACTCATGCAGTAGCTGTGCATTCTTAGGCAAGTTACCTAATTTCTCTGAGCCCTTGTTTCTTCATCTAAAATAGGAATAATGAAAATTTCAACTTCATAAAATTATTGTGAGGATTAAATGAGATAATTCATGTAAAGTTGGGCTGGATAACATCTCTTTGCCCCTCCAGATTCATAATCTACCCTTTGCCACTCTATGCCTGGAGGCTAATGACCATATCAATGAGTTCTTATTTCTTCTGGTTTCCCATTGGCCCGGCAGAAGGCCAGGGAGTCCCAGCAGAAGATCAGAGAGTGGAAGGAAAGTGAACTGGGGTATTTATTCCCCCAGCTTTCTCTCTGAGGGTCCATGAGTGGTTAACTCTTACTCTAGACTGAAGGTCACAACTCCTGTAAGATGGTCCTCTCCACACATTCTCTGTGGGGTCTGATAACTGCTAACTCGCCTTGACCCTTCAAGTTCGGGGGTAATAATGGTGCTCCACTGTTACTAGCCTTGGGGTATTGCTCCACTATTTGTTATGTTCTTACACTCCTCCCACATCTTCGTCAATAGTCTTTTTATTAAACCCACCTCCAATGATCCAGATTTGATGGTGCCTTTTGTTTCCCATTGGGAACTGGACTGATATACTGTGACTCCCACATGATAAACATTCCATTTATTCATTCAACAAATATTAATCAGGTGCCCAATGTGTTCCAGGGACTGTTCTATTTACTGGACGTTTGATGGCAAACAAAACAAAGATTCCTGTCCTCCTAGAGTGTTCATTCTAGTGGTGACTTGATTGATATTATTGAGCACTTGCTATGTGGTGGGTACTGTTCAAAGTGCTTTATATGCATTAACTCACATCACATGGTCTTTACAATTACCCTGTGAGGCAGAGACTATGAGCATATGCCCATATGAGGGAGACTGGTCATGGAGGAGGTGCAGCAGCTGCTGGAGATGCTTCCCTATGAGAGAGAAGGAGCAAGACCCGGAGTCTCTCTTCTACTTTCTGTCTAGTCTCGCAGTGCTTCATACTGCGATAAGCTGGCTGGAAACCAGTGAACATAGGACCCTGGAAATAGTCTGCAAATGTCAACCTGTGTGACCCACTCAAACAGGGAATTGTGGGGAATGGATCTGAGGGCCAGTGGGGCCAAGACTGGCCCAGGGATCATGTGTGGGGTGAGCCTGCTAGCAGGATTGGAGAGCTGTGCCCTATTTCAAGGCAGGGACTAAGAGTTGAGGTCCTCTGCTGAGCAGCACGAGACACCAGGGTCTGAGCACTGAAGCTGAGCCTTGCGAGCCTCAGGGAAAGACCCATGTGTCCCTGTTAAGCACAGATAGATGCAGCTCCCTGCCTTTGAATGAAGCATCTGGGCTTGGATTGCGAGCATCTTAGCTGAGACTGCATTCTTAGCCTGTTTCCTCAGCATCATCTAGGCAGCTCCTCCAAACATGATGGAGACTAAATAACATGTGGAATGTGGCAATATTTTGCACTCAGCTTGTGGAATAAAACTGATCTCTGCTGCAAGAGTCACGGGTTTCCCACACCCTGTCTTTACAGCCCAATCTTCTCTTCTGATTGAATCCATGCTTCCCATGGGGGAGGCAGGGATCTCCAGAGATATTTTGCTCCACCTGGGAAGTCCATAAATTTTGTTCTGCTATTTGACATAGTGCAAAGAAGACAATAGGGGAAGAAAAGTGAGCTTCTCCAGATTTCATCCCGATGACCAAGGAGGCCTTCACTCCTGCCTCCCTACAATGAGGGGCATTGGCAACCAGTTTCCCTGAGGTTTGTTCTTAGGGTATGTCTCTGTGTTGGAAGTGCATTTCTATCCCCCCTACAGAGATGGACAACTCATACGATCAGAGGATTTAAATTCAATTTAATTAAAATCATTATTTTACTGAATATATATTATGTGCCAGGTAACATGGGAGACTCCCTGCTAGGCACAATCTGAACAATGGAAGGTTCACTGGATGATCACCACTGGAATTAGACATCAGAGGACCCCTAAGGAAAGGTTCAACTCTTCCTCGGCAAAAGAGTAGTTATCTTCCTGAAGGCGCTACATGGACCCAGAGTTGTTGCTTCATTGCCTCTTTTCAGTGGACTTAGAGATGCCTCCCCTACCCACAAAGTTTCACAGACTCCCTCATCCTTCATCTTTCTAAGTTCTGTGGGGAAAAGCTATGTTAGATACGTGGAGTGACTCACCATCAGAGACTCAGAAAAGCATTTGCTTGAGGTTGTAATGTCTCCTTAATGAAAAGGGAAGCTGCTTAGCAGCAGTAACTTAGATGCAGCATGGAGGCAGGGGGATGCACAAGATGATCTCCAGAGCCTCTCAGCCTTCAGAACCTTTGGTCCTTTGAGATCATGTGTTCACCATTCCTTTCCTGATCTGGCTTGTCAGTTTCCAGACTGTTGCTTCTCATGTTAATTTATTTGATGGCTGAAAGGATGAGAGAAGGAGGAGGCACTCCCTTCCTGTTCTCACACAGCTGTGCTCCATGGAGACACATCTGTTCTTACTGGAGGGCAAAGCCTGCCAGAGTCCCTGTCCCCACTAGCATTTCCAACTGCTTCCATATGGGAGGCTAGCCTGTGGTCCCAGAAGGCTGACAATGCAGCAATGGCAGCAAAAGAAGAGAGAGGCAGAGGGAGTTAAGAGGATCTGAGCGAAGTGGGACATTCTCTTCATTCTTCTGCCTGCCCTTCCCCCATCACATTCATTCTATCCCCTACAAGGATATTTCCAGACACCCGGAAGTTTAGCACCTACCTGTGGAGAAAGAAGGTGATGTACATAGTAGTCAAATGAGTCTCTGGGTGCAGAATTGTGCCAAGGACTTTGTGGGAAAGACCATCATTGTCTGAGCAAGGTAGCGTGATGGAAGTAAGTCAGGATCAAAAAGGTTTGCTGAGGACTACTGGGATTTTACATCCCTTCCTGTAAGCGTCTCTGACCACACTGGCTCCCAGAGCTTATTTGGCTTTGCATTCAACCCTTCTTTTGACTGTTCATTTAAAGTATGATACAACAAGCATGTCAGGCATATTTTAATGCACTTAATGCTAATGTTGGCTTCTTATCCCACCTCTGCCACCTACTTACTAGTTGAGTGACTGGCAACTTAACCTCTTGGAGATTGTTTTATTACTTGCAAGATACAGTTACCAAAGGTACCTTTCAAACATGATTTTCATTAGGATTAGTAAGAAAACATATGTAGAGTTCCCAGCAGAGTTCTATCATGTAGTAGTTACCTAATAAATTTCAATCTTGTATCAGTCACACTCCCAGAGAGAAAAATATGGTGTCTTAGGTTGGGCCCTTCCAGAGGCTGACCCAGAGACCAGGTTTTGAGTGCAAGTAATTTTTTGGGGAGGTGATCCCAGGTTGGGGGAAGTGGGGGAAGTGAGACAGGAAAGGGAAGGAAGCCAATATAGAGTGTGTTGATGAGCAGTTTATCTGTGGGCCAGTGGTTTATCTATGGGCAAGTGGAACCCTACTGGGGACCTCTGGGGCATGGTGTAGAACACATTTCAGAGTTGTTCTGAAGGCCTAAGAAGCTGGGCTATTTACTTATTAACCAACTTCCATTTATCATTTGTTGAGGACTGCTCTTGCGGGTGTGAACTGTTGTGCTGGCCAAGCATAGCCTTATGGCAGAGAGAGCATATAGGGCTTGCTGTAAGAAGACACCAGTGGTAATCATGTGTGCCTAGGGTATGTGAGCAGAGCACCAGCAGCATCTGCTACAGATGACATATTCAAAAGGACAGCCCAAGTGAGTTTAATGAAGAGTCAATTTACATTGCTGTGGATAGATTAAGGGAAACCAGGAAGGAATGTTGAGGCACTGAGGCTACAGTGTAAGAAGTGGCTAGTCCATAAGGTAAGGCATACCTTGGAGATATTGTGGGTTCATTTCCAGACCACCATAATAAAGCAAATATCACAATAAAGAGAATCATATGAATTTTTGACTTCCTAGTATATATAAAAGTTATGTGTACACTATACGGTAGTCTATTTAGTGTGCAGTAAAAAAAATGTACATACTTTAATTAAAAAATACTTTACTGCTAAAAAATGCTAACCATTATTTGAGCCTTCAATGAGTTGTAATCTTTTTGGTGGTCTGGGGGCTCTTGCCTTGGTGTTGATGGCTGCTGACTGATCAGGCTGGTGGTTGCTAAAAGTTGGGCTGGCTGTGGCAATTTCTTAAAATAAGATGACAGTGAAGTTTGCTGCATCTATTGACTCTTCCTTTCATGAACAATTTCTCTGTAGCATGCAATACTGTTTGATACTGTTTTATCCACAGCAGAACTTCTTTAGAAATTGGAGTTAATCCTCGAAAAACCTACCGCTGCTTTATCAACTAAGTTTATATAATATTCTAAATGCTTTGTTGTCATTTCAACAATCTTCACAGCATCTTCACCAAGAGTAGATTCCATCTCAAGAAACCACTTTCTCTGCTCATCCATAAGAAGTGAATTCTCAACTGTGAAAGTTTTATCATGAGATTGCAGCAATTCAGCCAAATATCCAGACTCCACTTCTAATTCTAGCTTTCTTACTGTTTACACCATGTCTGTAGTTACTTCCTCCACTGAAGTCTTGAACCCCTCAAAGTCATCAATGAGGGTTGAAGTCAACTTCTTCCAAACTCCTGTTAATATTGATATTTTGACCCCTTCCCATGAACCTTGAATGTTCTTAATGGCATTTAGAGTGGTGAATCCTTTCCTTTCAATTTTCTTTGCTCAGCTCCATCAGAGGAATCAGTGTTTATGGCAGCTATAGCCTTATGTATTTCTTCTTTTTTTTTGTTTTGGCTGAGCCACATGGCTTGCAGGATCTTTGTTCATTGACTAGGGATCAAGGCCCTAGTCAAGGAACTGGGCCCCGGCAGTGAAAGCACTGAGTCCTAACCACTAGACCACTAGGGAATTCCCCGAAATGTATATCTTAAAGAATAAGACTTGAAAGTCAATATTATTCCTTGATCCATGGGCTGCATAAGTATATTGTGTTAGTAGGAATGAAAACTAGATGAATCTCATTGTACATCTCCATCAAAGCTCTTGGGTGACCAGGTGCATTGTCAATGAACAGTAATATTTTGAAAGGAATCTTTTTCTCTGAGTAGTAGCTCTCAACACTGGGCTTAAAATATTCAGTAAACCATGTTGTAAACAGATGTGCTGTCATCCAGGCTTTGTTTTTCCACTGATAGAGTAGATTTAGCATAATTCTTAAGGGCCCTAGGATTTTGGGAATGGTAAATAAGCATTGGATTCAACTTAAAATCACCAGCTGCATTAACCCCTAACAAGAGAGTCAGTCTCTCCTTTGAAGCTTTGAAACTAGGAACTGATTTCTCCTCTCTAGCTATGAAAGTCCTAGGTGGCATCTTCTTCCAGCAATATAAGGCTGTTTCGTCTACAATGAAATCTGTTGCTTAGTGTAGCCACCTTCATTAATTATCTTAGCTAGGTCTTCTGGATAACTTGCTGCAGCTTCTACATCAGCACTTACTGCTTCACCTTGTACTTTTATGTTATGGAGACGGCTTCTTTCCTTAAACCTCATGAACCAACCTCTGCTGGCTTAAACTTTTCTTTTGCATCTTCCTCACCTCTTTCAGCCTTCGTAGATTTGAAGAGAGTTAGAAGCTTACTCTGGATTAGGCTTTGGCTTAAGGGAATGTTGTGGCTGGTTTGCTCTTCTATCCAAACCACTAAAATTTTCTCCATATTATCAATCTGGTTATTTCACTTTATTATTCGTGTGTTCACTGGAGTAGCACTTTTCATTTCTTTCAGGAACTTTTTCTTTGCCTTCACAGCTTGGCTAACTCTTTGGTGCAAGAGGCCTAGCTTTTGGTCTGTCTTGGCTTTTGACATGCCTTCCTCACTAAGCTTAATCGTTTCTAGCTTTTGGTTTAAAGTGAAAGATGTTCGACTCTTCCTTTCACTTGAACACTTAGAGGCTGTGGTAGGGTTATTAACTGACCACATTTCAATGTTGTTTGGTCTCAAGGAATAGGGACGGAGAACACTGGTTGCTGGAGCAATCGGGACACACAGCGTTTATCAGTTAAGTTTGCTGTTTTAGATGGGCGCAGTCATGTAATTACGGTTACAAAACAATTACAATACTTACATCAAAGAGCACTGACTCACCATAGCAAATATAATAATAACAAAAAAGTTTGAAATATTGAGAGAATTATCAATATGTGGCACAGGAAGTGAGAAAATGCCGTTGGAAAAATGGCCCCACTAGGTTTGCTCACGCAGGGTTGCCACAAACCTTCAGTTTGTAAAAACTGCAATTATCTGCAAAGAGGATGAAAGCAAAGTATAATACAATGAGGTTTGCCTGTACTGGAGGAGAGTATAATTGCTGGGACCTGGTGAGACGGTGGTTGTAGGAGAAGGCTTCCAAAGCGTAGCTCTGTTTTTGGGTAGCAAAATGCAACCATGGCCAAACCCCCTGGACAGGAAGGGACGGCTGGGGGGCAAATATCTAGATTTGGACTGCCTGCTCCCCAGTCTCCTACTGTCAACTCCCAATAATTGAACTCAAAGAAGCCAGAGGGAACGGGGTTCCTGCAATCCCGAGATATCATCCGCTAGGACACAGAGCAGGATGTGGGTGGAGATTGGATCTGGGGGAGCAAGAAGAGACCCAATATAGATTCCCTTTCTTCTCTCTTGCCTGGTTTCAGTAATCATGTCTTTACACGCATCTCCACAAAGAGATTGTTATGTCTGAGGAGGATACAGCTTTGTCTCATTCTGTGATCTTCCTGTTTCTAGCCTAGTACCTTGCACATATTGGAAAACCAAATATTACCTGATTGAATGGGAGTAAGGGGTGCCGAGGGCTGTTGGAGAGAAGTGAGTGACTTCTGGGTGGGCAGTGGTCTTCAATGCCTGAACGGGGGAGTGTGGTTTGAAGTAGTCCTGGGAGAACCAGTCCTGTCTGTGCCCAGTGAGGTCACCCAAGGAGTCACAAATATCACGTAGGGGTGGTGCTATACGGCACTTGCTTCATCGGTATCACCATCAAGAGGACTGTTTGCTCTTGGTCCCATGGTCAGTAGGGTGAAGGGGCCTCTGTGGGGCTCTCCTAAATGAGATCCAGGACTTCCCTCCCTCACTTCATTATACCACTGCACATTCCAGCTGTGGCTCCGCTCTTCCTGTGTTTAATTTCAGTCCATTTATTCCAGTTATTATTACTGTGGTGATGATTATTTATGGAGTGCTGACAGAGCTTGGCAACACGGCAGATACAGAGACACTGCGATACGTGCCTTACAGCTGTTGGGACTGTCACCACCTCCTCCTTTTGTTCTGGAAGATTCTGAAAGACTTCTCCTTCCACTGTTTGGTTTGGATAGGAGTTAACAGGACAGTATTTCCCAAGGGAAGAGTCTGCGCCACTTACAATACAATCAGTTTGGGAGCTGTAAAAATAGATGTTGGGACTCTACTCCAGATCTACTGAGTCAGAATCTAAGGTGCCTTGGGGCTCTGTCGTTTAACACGTTCCCCAGGAGGTTCTCAGGTCCAAGGAGAAATCTTGCTCTGGGAAATCCACTGACTGGAAAGGAAAGAAAAGGAAACAGGCAGGGTATAAGCATGGTATCTGCCTCCTGGACCTGATAGGCAAGTCACAGAGAGAAGTTAGCCAGAAAGGTCTTGTGAAGAAATGCTGTCTACCTTTTAAAACACTGATATGGGAGGAGCTTCAAGATGGCGGAAGAGTAAGACGCGGAGATCACCTTCCTCCCCACAAATACACCAGAAATACATCTACATGTGGAACACCTCCTACAGAACACCTACGGAACGCTGGCAGAAGACCTCAGACCCCCCAAAAGGCAAGAAACTCCCCACGTACCTGGGTAGGGCAAAAGAAAAAAGAAAAAACAGAGACAAAGAATAGGGACGGGACCCGCACCAGTGGGAGGGAGCTGTGAAAGAGGAAAGGTTTGCACACACTAGGAAGCCCCTTCGCGGGCGGCGACGGGGGGTGGCGGAGGGGGAAGGCTTCGGAGCCGCGGAGGAGAGAACAACAACAGGGGTGTGGAGGGCAAAGCGGAAAGATTCCCGCACAGAGGATCGGCGCCAACTGGCACTCACCAGCCCGAGAGGCTTGTCTGCTCACCCGTCGGGGCGGGCGGGGCTGCGAGCTGAGGCTCGACTTCGGTCGGAGCGCAGGGAGAGGACTGGGGTTGGCGGCTTGAACATAGCCTGAAGGAGTTAGTGCACCACGGCTAGCCGGGAGGGAGTCTGGGGAAAAGTCTGGAGCTGCCGAAGAGGCAAGAGACTTTTTCTTCCCTCTTTGTTTCCTGGTGCGTGAGGAGAGGGGATTAAGCGCGCTGCTTAAAGGAGCTCCAGAGACGGGCGCGAGCCGTGGCTAAAAGTGCGGACCCCAGAGACGGCCATGAGACGCTAAGGCTGCTGCTGCCGCCACCAAGAAGCCTGTGTGCGAGCACAGGTCCCTCTCCACACCGCCCCTCCCGGGAGCCTGTGCAGCCCGCCGCTGCCAGGGTCCCCTGATCCAGGGACAACTTCCCCAGGAGAACGCATGGCACGCCGCAGGCTGTTGCAACGTCATGCTGGCCTCTGCTGCTGCAGGCTCGCCCTGCACTCCGTGCCCCTCCCTACCCCTGGCCTGATAGAGCCAGAGCCCCCGAATCAGCGGCTCCTTTAAGCCTGTGCTGTCTGAGCGAAGAACAGACGCCCTCAGGCGACCTACATGCAGAGGCGGGGCCAAATCCAAAGCTGAACCCCGGAGCTGTGCGAACAAAGAAGAGAAAGGGAAATTTCTCCCAGCAGCCTCAGAAGCAGCAGAATAAATCTCCACAATCAACTTGATGTACCCTGCATCGGTGGAATACCTGAATAGACAACGAATCGTACCAAATTGAGGAGGTGGACTTTGGGAGCAGCGATATATATACTTTTTCCCCTTTTTCTCTTTTTGTGAGTGTGTATGTGTATGCGTCTGTGTGTGATTTTGTCTGTATAGCTTTGCTTTTACCATTTGACCTAGGGTGCTGTCTGTTTCTTTTTTTTTACTTAAAATTTTTTTTCTTAATAATTATTTTTTATTTTAATAAATTTATTTTATTTTACTTTATTTTATTTTATCTTCTTCTTTCTTTCTTTTTTTCTCCCTTTTATTCTGAGCCATGTGGAGGACAGGCTCTTGGTACTCCAGCCAGGCTTCAGGGCTGTGCCACTGAGGTGGGAGAGCCAAGTTCAGGACACTGGTCCACAAGAGACCTCCCAGCTCCACGTAATATCAAATGGCGAAAATCTCCCAGAGATCTCCATCTCAATGCTGAAACCCAGCTCCACTCAACAACCAGCAAGCTACAGTGCAGGACGCCTCACGCCAAACAACTAGCAAGACAGGAACACAACCCCATTCATTAGCACAGAGGCTGCCTAAAATCATAAGGCCACAGACACCCCAAAACACACCACCAGACGTGGACCTGCCCACCAGAAAGACAAGATCCAGCCTCATCCACCAGAACACAGTCACCAGTCCCCTCCACCAGGAAGCCTACACAACCCACTGAACCAACCTTAGCCACTGGGGACAGACACCAAAAACAATGGAAACTATGAACCTGCAGCCTGCAAAAAGGAGACCCCAAACACAGTAAGTTAAGTAAAATGAGAAGACAGAGAAACACACAGCAGATGAAGGAGCAAGGCAAAAACCCACCAGACCTAACAAATGAAGAGGAAATAGGCAGTCTACCTGAAAAAGAATTCAGAAGAATGGTAGTAAAGATGATCCAAAATCTTGGAAATAGAATGGAGAAAATACAAGAAACCTTCAACAGGACCTAGAATAAATAAAGAGCAAACAGAGATGAACAACACTTCATCATGAAATGAGCAACATTTCATTTAGTAAATCAAATTAAAAATTCTCTAGAAGGGATCAATAGCAGAATAACTGAGGTAGAAGAACGGATAAGTGACCTGGAAGATAAAAGAGTGGAAATAATTACTGCAGAGAAGAATAAAGAAAACAGAATGAAAAGAATTGAGGACAGCCACAGAGACCTCTGGGACAACATTAAACACACCAACGTTCAAATTATAGGGGTCCCAGAAGAAGAGAAAAAGAAAGGGACTGAGAAAATATTCGAAGAGATTATAGCTGAAAACTTCCCTAATATGGGAAAGGAAAGAGTTAATCAAGTCCAGGAAGCACAGAAAGTCCCATACAGGATAAATCCAAGGAGAAACACGCCAAGACACATATCAATCAAACAATCAAAAATTAAATACAAAGAACAAATATTAAAAGCAGCAAGGGAAAAACAACAAATAACACATAAGGGAATCCCCATAAGGTTAACAGCTGATCTTTCAGCAGAAACTCTGCAAGCCAGAAGAGAGTGGCAGGACATATTTAAAGTGATGAAGGAGAAAATCCTACAACCAAGATTACTCTACAACCTACAACCAAAATTACTCTATCCAGCAAGGATCTCATTCAGATTTGATGGAGAAATTAAAAGCTTTACAGACAAGTAAAAGCTAACAGAATTCAGCACCACCAAAACAGCTTTACAACAAATGCTAAAGGAACTTCTTTAGGCAGGAAATACAAGAGAAGGACAAGATCTACAATAATAAATGCAAAACAATTAAGAAAATGGTAATAGGAACATATATATCGATAATTATCTTAAATGTAAATGGATTAAATGCTCCAAACAAAAGACATAGACTGGTTGAATGGATACAAAAACAAGACCTGTATATATGCTGTCTACAAGAGACCCACTTCAGACCTAGGACTGAAAGTGAGGGGATGGAAAAAGATATTCCATGCAAATGGGAATCAAAAGAAAGCTGGAGTAGAAATTCTCGTATCAGATAAAATAGATTTTAAAACGAAGAGTATTACAAGAGACAAAGAAGGACACTACATAATGATCAAGGGATCAATCCAAGAAGAAGATATAATAATTGTAAATATTTATACACCCAACACAGGAGCACTTCAATACATAAGGCAAATACTAACAGACATAAAAGGGGAATTCAACAGTAACACAATCATAGTAGGTGACTTTAACACCCCACTTTCACCAATGGACAGATCATCCAAAATGAAAATAAATAAGGAAACACAAGCTTTAAATGATACATTAAACAAGATGGACTTAACTGATATTTATAGGACATTCCATCCTAAAACAACAGAACACATATTCTTCTCAAGTGCTCATGGGACATTCTCCAGGATAGATCATATTTGGGTCACAAATCAAGCCTTGGTAAATTTAAGAAAATTGAAATCGTATCAAGTATCTTTCCCGACCGCAAAGCTATGAGACTAGATATCAATTACAGGAAAAAATTTGTAAGAAATACAAACGCATGGACGCTAAACAACACACTACTTAACAACCAAGAGATCACTGAAGAAATCAAAGAGGAAATCAAAAAATACCTAGAAACAAATGGCAATGAAAACACAATGACCCAAAACCTATGGGATGCAGAAAAACCAGTTCTAAGAGGGGAGTTTATAGCAATACAAGCTCACCTTAAGAAACAAGAAACATCTCAAATAAACAACCTAACCTTCCACCTAAAGCAATTAGAGAAATAAGAACAAAAAAACCCCGAAGTTAGCAGAAGGAAAGAAATCATAAAGATCAGATTAGAAATAAATGAAAAAGAAATGAAGGAAACGATAGCAAAGATCAATAAAACTAAAAGGTGGTTCTTTGAGAGGATAAACAAAATTGATAAACCATTAGCCAGACTTATCAAGAAAAAAAGGGAGAAGACTCAAATCAATAGAATTAGAAATGAAAAAGGAGAAGTAATAACTGACACGGCAGAAATACAAAGATCATGAGAGATTACTACAAGCAACTATATGCAAACAAAATGGACAACCTGGAAGAAATGGACAAATTCTTAGAAATGCACAACCTACCGAGACTGAACCAAGAAGAAATAGAAAATATGAACAGACCAATCACAAGCACTGAAATTGAAACTGTGATTGAAAATCTTCCAACAAACAAAAGCCCAGGACTAGATGGCTTCACAGGCGAATTCTATGAAACATTTAGAGAAGAGCTAACACCTACCCTTCTCAAACTCTTCCAAAATATAGGAGAGGGAGGAACACTCCCAAACTCGTTCTATGAGGTCACCATCACTCTGTTAACAAAACCAGACAAAGATGTCACAAAGAAAGAAAACTACAGGTCGATATCACTGATAAACATAGATGCAAAAATCCTCAACAAAATACTAGCAAACAGAATCCAACAGCACATTAAAAGGATCATACACTATGATCAAGTGGGGTTTATCCCAGGAATGCAAGGATTCTTCAATATATGCAAATCAATCAATGTGATACACCACATTAAAAAAATTAAAGGAGAAAAACCATATGATCATCTCAATAGATGCAGAGAAAGCTTTCAACAAAATTCAACACCATTTATGATAAAAACCATCCAGAAAGTAGGCATAGAGGGAACTTGCCTCAACATAATAAAGGCCACATATGACAAACCCACAGCCAACATCATTCTTTTTTTTTTTTTTTTTTTTGTTTCAACATCATTCTTAATGGTGAACCACTGAAACCATTTCCACTAAGATCAGGAACAAGACAAGGTTGCCCACTCTCACCACTCTTATTCAACATAGTTTTGGAAGGTTTAGCCACAGCAATCAGAGAAGAAAAAGAAATAAAAGGAATCCAAATCAGAAAAGAAGAAGTAAAACTGTCACTGTTTGCAGATGACATGATACTATACATAGAGAATCCTAAAGATGCTACCAGAAAACTACTAGAGCTAATCAATGAATTTGGTAAAGTGGCAGGATACAAAATTACTGCACAGAATTCTCTTGCATTCTTATACACTAATGATGAAAAATCTGAAAGTGAATTTAAGAAAACACTCCCACCACAACATAAAGAATAAAATATCTAGGAATAAACCTACCTAAGGAGACGAAAGACCTGTGTGCAGAAAATTTTAAGACATTGATGAAAGAAATTAAAGATGATACAGATAGATGGAGAGATATACCATGTTCTTGGATTGGAAGACTCAACATTGTGAAAATGACTCTACTACCCAAAGCAATCTACAGATTCAATGCAATCCCTATCAAATTACCACTGGCATTTTTCACAGAACTAGAACAAAAAATTTCACAATTTGTATGGAAACACAAAAGAACCTGAATAGCCAAAGCAATCTTGAGAAAGAAAAATGGAGCTGGGGGAATCAGGCTTCCTGACTTTAGAGTATAACTACAAAGCTACAGTCATCAAGACGGTATGGTACTGGCACAAAAACAGAAATATAGATCAATGGAACAGGATAGAAAGCCCAGAAATAAACCCACGCCCATATGGTCACCTTATCTTTGATAAAGGAGGCAAGAATATACAGTGGAGAAAAGACAACCTCTTTAAAAAGTAGTACTGGGAAAAGTGGACAGGTACATTTAAAAGAATGAAATTAGAACACTCCCTAACACCATACACAAAAATAAGCTGAAAATGGATTAAAGACCTAAACATAAGGCCAGACACTATCAGACTCTTAGAGGAAAACATAGGGAGAACACTCTATGACATAAATCACAGCAAGATCCTTTTTGACCCACCTCCTAGAGAAATGGAAATAAAAACAAAAATAAACAAATGGCACCTAATGAAACTTAAAAGCTTTTGCACAGCAGAGGAAACCAGAAACAAGACGAAAAGGCAACCCTCAGAATGGGAGAAAATATTTGCAAATGAAGCAACTGACAAAGGATTAATTTCCAAAACATTCAAGCAACTCATGCAGCTCAATATTAAAAAAACAAACAACCCAATCCAAAAATGGGCAGAAGACCTAAATAGACATTTCTCCAAAGAAGATATACAGATTGCCAACAAACACATGAAAGAATGCTCAACATCACTAATCATTAGAGAAATGCAAATCAAAACTACAATGAGATATCATCTCACACTGGTCAGAATGGCCATCATCAAAAAATCTGGAAACAATAAATGCTGGAGAGGGTGTGGAGAAAAGGGAACACTCTTGCACTGTTGGTAGGAATGTAATTGATACAGCCACTATGGAGAACAGTATGGAGGTTCCTTAAAAACTAAAAATAAAACTACCATACGACCCAGCATTCCCTCTACTGGGCATATACCCTGAGCAAACCATAATTCAAAAAGAGTCATGTACCAAAATGTTCATTGCAGCTCTATTTACAATAGCCAGGAGATGGAAGCAACCTAAGTGTCCATCAACAGATGAATGGATAAAGAAGATGTGGCACATATATACAATGGAATATTACTCAGTCAGAAAAGGGAACAAAACTGAGTTATTTGTAGTGAGGTGGATGGACCTAGTGACTGTCATATAGAGTGAAGTAGGTCAGAAAGAGAAAAACAACTACTGTATGCTAACACATATATATAGAATCTAAAAAAAGAAAAAAAAAAAGGTCAGAAGAACCTAGGGGCAAGATGGGAATAAAGATGCAGACCCACTAGAGAATGGACCTGAGGGTATGGGGAGGGGGAAGTGTAAACTGGGACAAAGTGAGAGAGTGGCATGGACATATATACACTACCAAACGTAAAATAGATAGCTAGTGGGAAGCAGCCGCATAGCACAGGGAGATCAGCTCGGTGATTCGTGACCACCTAGAGTGGGGGGATAGGGTAGGTGGGTCAGAGGGAGGTGCAGGAGGGAAGAGATATGGGAACATATGTATAACTGATGCAGTTTGTTATAAAGCAGAAACTAACACACCATTGTAAAGTAATTATACTCTAATAAAGGTGTTAAAAAAAGGGCTATGTATAATAAAACGATCAACTGCATTATCCTGAAAGCAGCTCACTGAAATAAAATTTTAAATGAGAACTTAAAAAAAATAAATAAAACACTGATAGATGAACTATAATATAAATTAGAAAGGTGGCTTGGAATTGCTCGATTTTAGATTCCAGGCCATTTAAAAGAAAGGGGTGTATGTGAGAGAGGTTTAGTAATGAAATCTTGTAAAGTAATCTTTATAAAGTAATAAAGTAACCATAGTTACTGATAATAGTAACCATAGTTTATTGCGTCCTATTTGCTGGACATTATTCTAAGTTCCTTCCATGCGTAAAACTCATTTAATGCTCTGTACAATCCCTAGAAATCTGTACTAATAGTAACCCACTTTGCAGATGAGAAAACTGAGGCATAGAGAGTTTAAGTATTGTAGATTGCGCAAGTTATGAAAGCAGGCAAGTAGTACCAGGATTCAATGCCAGGCATTCTGCTTTCCTGAACATACTCTCTGCTGACTTCTAATGTGATAAAATGATACTGTGTTTGATAAAAATATTTTATAATATTTGTATAATGTTACATCAGTTATTCATTGAAGAAAACTGGAGTTGCCTCTGTGTGCTAGGCCCTTTTATAGTTACTACAGATGTACAGATGTACAGGATCTCATAGTCTGGGGTCAGAAGACATCCAACTTGATTATATTTATTTCTTTATGTATAAAGGCAGCTTTTGGGATTCTATACAGGTTGCTAAAGTTGCTTAGGCGAGTGGGGGAGGTGTCATCACAGAGGTGAAATTGCAACTGATTCTTGAAAGACATGTAGGAGTGCTTTCGGCAGAGAAAAGGGAGAAGTGAATTCCAGGCGGAGGAAACTACACATGCAAAAATACAGAACAGGAAGAAGAATGGGGTATTTTGCATGAACAGTGGCTGTCTGGTGGGTTGTAATAGAGGGACTGTGGTGTTCAGTAGGAAGGAAGTGAAATTGGTAAGGTGGGTTTGGGACCAAATTTTGCCAACCTTGAGAACCAATGAGGACACAATCTTCTACTGCAGGTTTTTGGGAACCACGGGAGAGACGGCATAGTCATAAGATGATGGTAACAGTGGGAAAGAGTTGGGATTAGAAGAAGAGAAAGGAGTCCAAGAGACTAGTTTTAGGTGGTAGGCAAACACCTAGGTAAGAATAATGGGGACCTGAACTCATTACAGTAGAAGTGGGGATGAAGAAGAAATGAAATTGAAAGATATTTGGGAAGAAGGGTCAGTAGTTCTCAAAGATTGATTTGATCCTAGGGGCTGATGGAGAGAAAAATATGGGCTGACTCTTGGGTTTCAGGCTTGGGAGACTGAAAAGATGGTAATGCTGACATTAAGGTGGAGAATATAAGAGTGGGGGTAGTTTTGGGAGAAGAATGAAGGATTCAGATTGTGCCATGTTGCTTTCAAAGGGCCAAGAAGTTTGAGTAGGGAACAGGAGGGAGATCAGGGGTCATGATATAGAAACAAGATTTACTTTTTATTGTGGTAAACATGTTGCTATCTGATGGCTCTATTTGAAATTTTTGTGGACCCTCTCCCTACCTCCAACTGTAGAAGTTCTTTAAACAAAACAAAATAAAACACATTTCTACTCTACAAGTGATAGAGAACATGTGTATCAGGTAAAAACATCACTCAACTCAGATTTTTAGAAAGGAAACTTTATTTTTTTTGAAATTGAACTCAATCACCATTTGTTGAAACTTTTAACCCTGCTCCTCAAAGTAAATTAGTTACTTCTGGTTTCATATTTGCTCTATTCCAGGTTAATCTTTTTTAGGCAGAACTTGTTTTTCCTTCTTCCTTTTTTTTTTTTTTTTTTTTTTAATCTTTTCTTGTCCTTTTCTTTGCTAGTGGCATTTGAGCACAAGTAAACTTATATAGTATCACAGAGGTACTGGGCAAGTATCTAGAAATGCCTAGGAAAGTTATTCACTTATCTCCTAGTGAGGAAAAATAATTTTGAAATGTTAAATTGTGTGTGTTTTAATCTGTGTTTCTCCCTTTTCTAGTTTCAAAGAGGTAATTTTTGAGAAGTAGAGTTTATATCATAGATCACAGACTATAGAGACAGACTGGCTTCAAACCCCAGTTCTGCCACTGCCCAGCTGTGTGTCCCTGGGTAAAGTTACTTAGCCCCTTTTTGCCTCACTTTCCTTGTCTGTAAAATGGGATGGCAATAGGACCTACCTCATAATGTTTTTGTGAGAATTAAATGAGCTAACATGTATAATGTGCTTAGAACAGTGCTTAGCACATAAAAAGGCTATATAAGTTTTACATTTGATTAATTCCTTTCCTTCCAGAATGGAACATACAAGACACATTGAAATCAAAGTCTCTCTCTGTCTTTTGTAAATGACTAAAGCCACCAGAAGATTTTCTCGGTGGGAGTGGGAGGCAAAAAGGAGGGAGACAAATGTCTTAGATAGTGGCAGGCAGAGTATAGACATCCCCAGGGTGATTTGGGAGGGGTCCTGGTGGTGTGCTGGAGAGGAGGCTTGTCTTGGAGGTAATGGTGGTCTGGGGATCTAGGGAGGCTGGAGTCGGGGCACGGTGGACTTTGGACATGCAGAGATTGTTCAGGCTGGCACAAGGGACATCCTAGCAGGTTCCAGCTGAATCCATTACCCACGATCAGACAGGCCTCTTCAATGTTGGCACAATTCTGGGGAGAAAACTCTTATGAGAATGGAAGCTCATTTTCCCCCCCCTCCTGGTAGGTTAGAGACTAGGAATATGATACAAATGGATTTGAAAAAAAGAAGAAGAAAACTGAGGCCACTTCTTTCCCATGTGAGAGTTGATGGGCTCTTTGAACCCCATAGCCTCCAGGTCAGGGTATGAAACGGAAGAGCAAACAAATATTGCCTGTATGACTCCATTGGTTTTTAATGAAAGGAAAATGCTCTTTCCCTTACTCCTTTCACCTCTCCTAGGAGAGCAAGAAGCAGGGACTCCCCTCTCTCTGCGTTTAACCAGGACTTCCCCAGAGCAGGAACAGGCAGGAAGATTTAGTCCCATTCTCCTCCACTTCCCTCCGACCCCTCCCTGAGACTGACTGCCCTTCTGTGTTTCACTTCCTGTCCTGGTCTTAAGTGCTCCCCTGTGCAGCTGTTCCACAGCTGGTGGCCCTCCAGTCACCTCCTGCCCCCCATCACTTCTCCGTTGAAGGGGGTTTGGGGAGAGTTGGAAGGTGCTATATCAGTGTAAGACATTTCCTCCCCTGACCCCTCAGCTGTGCAGCTCAGCTGTGTGTCCTCTGGCACCTACAAAATCAAACACCTGCCTTCCAGATGTTTGCACCTACAGGCCAGCAAAGCTGACTGCAGAAAGTCCCTTAGCATGGAGACAGATATTTAGTAGAGGGCAACATTTAATGGAATTCTTGGCCTGAAAAAGACTTGGAGGGATCATCTTTTTGGTTTCTCTGCCTACAGGAAGAATGAAGCTTAATTGAGTCCTTTATACGTCAAAGACATTTTTTTTTTAAAAAAACATCTTTATTGGAGTATAATTGCTTTACAGTGATGTGTTAGTTTCTGTTTTATAACAAAGTGAATCAGTTATACATATATATATAGGTTCCCATATCTCTTGCATCTCCCTCCCTCCCACCCTCCCTATCCCACCCCTCTAGGTGGTCACAAACCACGAAGCTGATCTCCGTGTGCTATGCGGCTGCTTCCCACTAGCTATCTATTTTACGTTTGGTAGTGTATATATGTCCATGCCACTCTCTCACTTTGTCACAGCTTACCCTTCCCCCTCCAGATATCCTCAAGTCCAATTTGTATGGAAACACAAAAGACCCCAAATAGCCAAAGCAATCTTGAGAACAAAAAATGGAGCCTGAGGAATCAGGCTCCCTGACTTCAGACTATACTACAAAGCTACAGTACTCAAGACAGTATGGTACTGGCACAAAAACAGAAATATAGATCAATAGAACAGGATAGAAAGCCCAGAAATAAACCCATGCCCATGTGGTCACCTTATCTTTGATAAAGGAGGCAATAATATACAGTGGAGAAAAGACAGCCTCTTCAATAAGTGGTGCTGGGAAAAGTGGACAGGTACATGTAAAATATGAGATTAGAACACTCCCTAACACCATACACAAAAATAAACTCAAAATGGATTAAAGCCCTAAATGTAAGGCCAGACACTATCAGACTCTTAGAGGAAAACATAGGCAGAACACTCTATGACATAAATCACAGCAAGATCCTTTTTGACCCACCTCCTAGAGAAATGGAAATAAAAACAAAAATAAACAAATGGGACCTAATGAGACTTAAAACCTTCTGTACAACAAAGGAAACCAGAAACAAGACCAAAAGACAACCCTCAGAATGAGAGAAAATATTTGCAAATGAAGCAACTGACAAAGGATTAATTTCCAAAACATTCAAGCAACTCATGCAGCTCAATATTAAAAAAACAAACAACCCAATCCAAAAATGGGCAGAAGACCTAAATAGACATTTCTCCAAAGAAGATATACAGATTGCCAACAAACACATGAAAGAATGCTCAACATCACTAATCATTAGAGAAATGCAAATCAAAACTACAATGAGATATCATCTCACACTTGTCAGAATGGCCATCATCAAAAAATCTGGAAACAATAAATGCTGGAGAGGGTGTGGAGAAAAGGGAACACTCTTGCACTGTTGGTAGGAATGTAAATTGATACAGCCACTATGGAGAACAGTATGGAGGTTCCTTAAAAAACTAAAAATAGAACTACCATACGACCCAGCATTCCCTCTACTGGGCATATACCCTGAGCAAACCATAATTCAAAAAGAGTCATGTACCAAAATGTTCATTGCAGCTCTATTTACAATAGCCAGGAGATGGAAGCAACCTAAGTGTCCATCAACAGATGAATGGATAAAGAAGATGTGGCACATATATACAATGGAATATTACTCAGCCATAAAAAGAAACGAAACTGAGTTATTTGTAATGAGGTGGATGGACCTAGAGTCTGTCATAAAGAGTGAAGTAAGTCAGAAAGAGAGAAACAAATACTGTATGCTAACACATATATATGGAATCTCAGAAAAAAAAAAAAAAGGTCCTGAAGAACCTAGGGGTAAGACCTTAAAGACAATTAATGGAAGAGTCCAACTTCCCCTCGGCTCATTGTCAGGGGTTTTTCTTTATGACCAAACATATTTCTTTCTAGTTTTAAGGGAGATCGGCTAATACCAGGCAGAGCTTATACGTAATAACGACTCTTCCTTTTCCCCAAAGTAATCACTAGGAGGGTAGGAAGTGTGGTGTGGAGTGAGCACTGTCTTTGGAGTCACACAAGCCTGTATTCAAATCCAGACTTAGCCAAGTACCAACCCTGTGACTTGAATTAACACTTAAGTTTTAAATTTGTCCTCTTTGAAATTCAGACAGTAGAACCTGTCCAACAAGGTTTTAGGATTACATGGATAATGTGTACTCATACCTAGCATTGTTAGGTAGCTCAGAATAAGCCCCAAGCAACTCATAGCTATTGTTGTTATTATTATTACAGATATCCTGTTTCTTAATTTAGGCAAAAACATTTATGTCCAGAATTAATTACCAACAGCTCACTTGTGCTAAGTGCTTGCTGGTCTAAGTGTTGTGCAAAACAAGGCAACCTACTAATACTTTTCCTTTAGTCCAGGATTTCTTAAGGTGTGCTGTGGTCCACCTGTATCAGAATTACCTGTAGGCACTTATTAAAACTGCAGAATCCTGTGCCCTAGCACACATATTGATTCAGAATCTGTTAGCTAGGCCAGGGAATCAGCATTTTGTCAAGCACCAAAGTAATTCTTAGCACCTTTGAGAGCTACTTCTTAGGGTATGTTAATAAGGTCTGATGGCTTGTAGGTCAAAGAAGGCACATCACTTGGTGTTCCCTGGTTCACAGAGCTTGAGTTTTGCCACTTGTCTCTTTGCTATTCCCAGGAGCTGGCCATCAGCTGGTGCTACTTTCCTAGAATCACAGGGGCACAGAATGTTAGCATTTGAAACAGCCTCCAAGGTCACATCCAATATCTCCAGATACAAGAATCCCTTTTATGGAAACTTAGAAGTGTGCTGCAGATTCTCCAGAGGCATGGGGAAGGTGGGATAAAAGAGCAGGTGCCCAGGAATAGGGAGACAGGAAGCAAGGATTGGCCAAGCACTGGACTAGCTGGCAGGATTTATGAGATGCTTGTTGTATGCAGATCCCAGCAATGGCTGTGGTGGGAAGGCACAGAGGAAGGAATAGATAAGGCTTGCAGTGTCTCTACCATGCTCAGCATCTGGACGGAAACTGAGAAATCTAGTCAATCATTCCAATGTTTCTAAATGACCAGATGTTTGATGTCAGATTTTTGAGAAGTTCAGGGTCTCTTTGGAGGACACAGTGGGGAGCAAGGAAAACAACAGGAAGAAAAGGAGGAAAAAACCCAACGAGATATAGGCTAGTGTTGGTTATTAAAGTAACGAATCCATATAAGGAGTTCTACTGGGTGGAAAGTCTTGGCTATACAAAGAGTAATCAAACATAAATACTTCCCTCAAGGGGCAACATAATGTGTGAGAAAATTAAAGGCACTGGAACCAGATTCAAATTGTGTTTCACCACTTAGTAGCTCTGGGAACCTGGGAAGTGCCTTAATCTTACTCAGATTTCACAACTGTAAATAATGCAAATATTACCTACCTCTCTGGTTGTGGTGAGGATTAGATTAAATAATGTATGAAAAATACCCGGTACAGTGCCTGCACATAGAAGTACTCAACCATTGTTACAATTCTCTTCTGGAAGAGGGAACATAACTCCTATCCAATCACTTAAGTGCAGTGGCTCCATTAATATCCAGTTAAGGTTGGTTTTGCTGTTCCAAGCACAGGGTGTTCTTGACTCTTGAAGATTGGAACCCAGGTGAATAATCGCCATGCTTTATTCAACCAATAAAAACTCACACAGCCCAGAAGTGACTGCATTGCTTGTTAGTTCCATGAAGTTCTCCTTAGAACTTATTTAGAGTCCTTGTCAAATAATCTTGAGTCATGTCACATGAAGATAGCCGGAAAAGCTACCCATCCTTCTGAAGGACAAATCCACGTTAGGCAACTGTTTTGGCCACTTTGTCTTATTGTTATTTTTAATTAGAAAAATACGGAAAAAATTAAAATTATAAGTTTTTTCCCATTTAAAAACATTACAGAAAAATGTTCTGGTTTGGGGTAAGATAGAGTAAGCACACTCTAGTCTGTGTCTCTCACTGAACGCAAAGCCTGGACAAAATGCATGGGGCAGCTATTTGAGGACTCTGAAAAGTAGACGGTCTCAGGTGGATTGGGGGAAAAGGTTAGAATTTATTTTAACACTGAATTAGAGGTGAGTTTATCATTTCCACCCTTTCTAGTATTTCCCTGAATTAAGTCAACACCAGACCTGGAAGTGGGCAGTGGGATGTGGACAAAGAGAGGTCCAGGAGAATTCCTCTAGTTCTGACTTGAGTGGGAAAAAAACACCTAATATTTATAAAGAGTGCAGAAATCTCTCATTTTTCTTTTTTTCCATTTTTAGTCTTTTCTTCATTTCCTTTTGTCCTAGCCCAAGTAATCCCATGGCAGTAGCAGCAGTAGTGGGAGCCTGCAGGAACCTAAAACTCCAGGGAAACCCCTTAAGGTGGTTTATGAACTCCAGGGCTACCTCCCTGAGCTGTGTGTGGTGTGGACTTGACCCAGAGTAATATGTATAGATTTTGAGAACTGAACTACGGGATATATCACTACCTGAGTCACAGACTGGCCATTAGGTGGTATACATGTGAAATAGATGCAAACAGCACTACACAGGCTTTGCAAAATGAACTGCTATTGGAACGATAACCTTTATAAGGCTAATAAAAACTTGTGGCCTAAAACAAACTGAGTCACTTGTTTGCTAACATGAAAAAAAATGCATTCTTTGTAGTATTTAAATGCAACCAAAAATCTCAGAAAGTAATACTCAATATGTCCAGGATTCAATTCAAAATTACTTGGTGTACAAAGAACCAAAAACACCTCAATCTGTATGGAAAAAGACAATCAACAGAAGTCAATGTCTAGCTAACGCTGACAAAATTTTAAAGCAGTTATTATAAAAATGCTCCAACAAGTAAGGGAGAACACTCTTGAAATGAATGAAAAAATTGAAATTCTCAGCAAAGAAATAGAAAATGTAAAAAAAGGGAACTTGGGAAAAGAAAATTTGTTAACCCCAAACCAAAAACAAAACTTCGCTAGATGGACTCAATAGCAGAGTAGAGATGACAGAAGTGAGTCAAAACATGAAGATATATCAATAGAAATTATCTAATCAGAACAGCAGAGAGAAAAAAAGATTAAAAAAAGAGAATAGATCTCAGGGATCTGTAAGACAATAACAAAAGGTCAGATATTCATATCATCAGGGTACCAGAAGGAAAGAAAAGTTTGAGGCTAAGAAAAAATTGTCTGAAAACTTTCCAAATTTGGTGGAAGTCAGAAACCTACAGATTCAACAAATTCAGTGAACCTCGAACCAGGTAAATTCAAAGCAAGCCACACCCAAATCATAATTAAACTGCTGAATATTAAAGACAGAAAAATTGAGAGTAGCAAGAGAGAAATGGTGCTTTATCTGTAGGAGGATAATGATTCTAATAACTGAATTTCTCTGATTACTCGTCAGAAATCATGGAGCCAGAAGAAATGACATTTTTCAAGTGCTGAAAGAAGAAAACTGTCCATCTAGAATTCTAGATCCAGTGAGAATGTTCTCCAGGAATGAAGGCAAAATAAAAAATTCTCAGATGAAGGAAATAGAAAAAAGTTTGTTACTAGCAGAATTGCTCTAGAAAGAATTGCTAAAGGAAGTCTTCAGACAGAAAAGAAATTATACTAGAAGGAAAATTGGAACATCAAGAGTAAAGGAAAGGTAACAGAGATAATAAATATCTTGGTAAATTTCATAGACTCTTCTCCTTTTATTGAGTTATTTAAAATACGTTTGATGGTTAAAAACAAAAAAATTATAACATCGTCTGATAAGAGTTTTCAACAAATGTAGTTATAACATAGGACAACTAAAACATTAAACGGGGAGAGTAAGGGGGCCCATATGGGGGGGGGTAAGGTTTCTACATTCCACTTGAAGAGGTAAAATATTGAATTAAATTAGATTGGAAAAGTTAATTATGTATATTGTAATTCCAATAGCAACCACTGAAAAACGTATACAAAGAGGTATAGTAAAAAGTGCAATAGATAGATTAAAATGGAATACTGAAAAATGTTCAAATAATCCTAAAGAAAGCAGGAAAGGAGAAAGAGAGGAACAAAAAACAGAGGGAACAAGTAGAAAAGAAAGAGTAAAATGGTAAACCTAAATCCAAGCATATTAATAATTACATTATAAAAAACTTTTTTCAAATGTGTAGGTTAAAAGCAAAAGGATGGAAGATGATTTCTCAAATGCCAACCAATGGAAAGAAGGAGGGGGTTATATTAGAATGAGACAAAGTAGATCTCACAGAAAAATGAATTGCCAGGGATAAAGGGGCACCTTAAACATCACATAATGAAAAAAGAATCAATTCATGAAGAAGATATCCTAATCCTAAGTGTTTTGCCTCTAATAACAGAGCTCCAAAATGTATGAAGGAACCAACTGACAGAACTAAAAAGAGAAATAGACAACTTCACAATTATAGGTGGAGACTTCAGAAGTCCTCTCTCAGTAATTGATGGAGCTAGCAGACAGAAAATCAGCAAGGATATAGAAGAACAGAATGACACCATCAACCGAATGGATATAATTACCATTTAAACACACTCCACCTAGTAACAGCAGAATACACATTCTTTTCAAGAACACATGGAACATTCATCAAGATAGGCCATATCCTTGGTCATAAAACAAATCTTAACAGATTTAAAAGAATTGAAGTCGTACAAAGTATGTCCTCTGACCATAATAGAATTAACAAGATAACAGAAAAATTTCCAAAACATAGGAGGAAAAGGGAAAACCTTCATAACTTTGGGTTAGGTGAAGAGCTCTTAGATATGATAGCAAAGCACGGTCCATAAAAGAACAAACTGATAAGTTATATTTCATCAAAATTTAAAACGTTAGTTCTTTGAGAGACACTATTCAAAGAATAAAAAATTAAGCTACAGACTGGGAGAAAATATTTGCAGATCACTTCTCTGATAAAAAGACTTGTATACAGAATATATAAACAACTCTCAAAACTTAATAATAATAAAATTAAACATGGGCAAATAATTCAAGCACTTCACCAAAAAAGATGTACAGATGGAACATAAGCACATGAAAATACACTCAACACTATTAGTTGTTAGGGAAATGAAAAACCATAATGAGATATCACTACACTCCTATTAGGATGGCTAAAATTTGTAAAGACCAGGAACAGTCAGAGGTCCAGCATGGCTCTGGGTGGGAAGGAGCAGGGAGTGTGTAGGGGGATACGGTGCAGGTGTGGTCAGATCATGGTGAGCCCAAGAGTCCAGGTCTTACAATCTCTAAGTTATTCCTTAGTGTTTGCTGGGGCCAGAGGTGGGCCAGAATGAATGAATGAAATGAAATCTTACATTTCCCTCAGGACAAACAGAGCTTCATTTTGAGATGCTCACTTTCTTCTCTTAGATGTTCCCTAGACTCTTGTGAAGGAGGAGGTGCAAGCTCTCAAGGCTCCTTATTCAGAAGGTGAAGGGCTTGCTGTAAGGTGTTGCCTAAGCAACATGAGGGAGGTTGGAAGTTCTCATAAAGAGGATGCTCAATATGAAAATAAGTGGGGTTTTGAGTTTTCTTCGCACTTCTCCAAGGACAAAAACTTTGGCCACACCGCATGGCTCCTTTCCCTAAGCACTTACCCTTTCCTCCTTCTTTCCTTTCTGGCCCAGTCCCACCCATTCCTGATCTGCCTCTTAAAGGCATCCATTCCTAGTTTGGCTGTATAGACCACTCATGTACCTTACTCCCAGTTTTGGAGGCTTATCTCTAGATTCCAAATCCTGGTGGCTGTTGGAATTTGGGAATTATTTTCCTTTTATGCCTTGATTTCTCTTTATGCTGCATCCAGTATCTCTGAGTACAAGTGTAAGCACTTTTGAAATATTCAGTAATTATTCCCTAAGATGGTGTATAGGGAGTCCTGGGTAAAAGCTGCATGCAGAGTTCATAGCCTGAAGTTATAAAGGAAAGAGTCAAGCAGTGCTCACACAATGCATTTATTCATTCAAGAAATGTTTATGAAATACCTATCGTGTTCCTGGTACTGTTTAAGTTTAGCAATGAACTATAAAGGAGGTTCCATTCTGGCTGGGGAAGAGAGGCAAAAAAAAAAAAAAAACCCTAAAAAATATGGTATGTCAAATGATAAAAAGCATTATGAAGACAATCAGGGCAGGGGAAGAGAGACGGAGAGTGACAGGTGCAAGGAGATGGGGAGAGGCTGCCTTTTTACAGAGGGTGGTCTGGAAGTGCATCTCTGATTAGATGACATTTATTTTTTTTTAACATTTAAAAAACTTTTTATTTTATATTGGAGTATAGTTGATTAACAATGTTGTGTTAGTTTCAGGTGTACAGCAAAGTGACTCAGTTATGCATATACATGTATCTATTCTTTTTCAAATTCTTTTCCCATTTAGGTTGTTACATTATATTGACCAGAATTCTCTGTGCTATACAGTAGGTCCTTGTTGGTTACCCATTTTAAATATAGAAGTGAGTACATGTCAATCCCAAACTCCCTAACTGTCCCCCCGCCCCGACCTTCCCCCCTGGTAACCATAAATTCATTCTCTCATTCTGTAGGTCTGTTTCTGTTTTGTAAATAAGTTCAATTGTATCATGTTTTAGGTGACATTAAAACAGAGACCTGAAGGAAGCAAGGGAGTGAGCTGAGAAGAAATCTGGGGTATGAGTATTCCAGGGAAATGGAAAAGGATGTGGAAGGACCCTGAGGCAGTGTCCTGCCTGGAGTATTTGAGTCACAGCGAGGAGCTGAGCATGCCTGGAGCAGGCAGAGACCAGACAGGAAACAGAACTTGTCTTGGACGGTGCAAATACAGAGACTCTACTGATGGCGCTGCTTCAGAAAGTGAGCACAGGGTGTTAAAGGGGAGAACAAGGAATACTGAGCCCCCAGAGAGAAGCATCTGTGGGAAAGCTGCTGCCATCCCTAGGTCTGAGAACAAGGCGTGGGGCACGGAGCCCTGTGGGAGGTGGGTCAGGAAGGAGGGCTTCTTGGTGGGAGCTGTGGGAGGGTAGGGGCACAGTCAGGTCCTCAGAACCAGGCTGAAGCACGGAGGTGGTGGGGAAGAATATTCCCGATCTTTCTTCCCCCTGCCCTCAGATCTCCTACCAGTGCCTTCCACTGGCTGAACCCAACCACACGCTAACTGTAAATGCTGTCTTCAAGGCCCAGCCTCTGAGGGCACAGAGCAGGGCAGAAGGGCAGAGAACAGCTCGGGGTGGGAGGTGGCACAGAGACTGTCTAGCATTGAGAACAAGAGGAAGAATGGCTACCTGGTAAAAGAAAAAGAACAAATAACTGTTAGCTCAGAGGCATTGAGTGAAACGGCCAAACCAGATGATGCAGCTGAAAGCAAGTCCCCTTTTGTGTTTCCATGAAAAATCTGGGCAAGAGGTCTCTGCAGGGGAGGATGACTGACCTCTTTCATAACGGTGAGGTGACCATTTGTATGGTCTCTAGAACCTGGTTCCTGTTCCAGTTGGCTCTGTATACTGAGTTGTACATTAAGTTCTGGTATGCCATTTTTAATCTTCCTTCGATTATTATTATCTCACTTAAGAATTAGACATAGTTTTTCTTCTGCCCAGGTTGCTTTCCTGCACAAAGCTCTTTGAGAAGAATATCATTCCTTTCAGTTGAAGAGATAGCTTTGGATTTATTGTCAAATTTAGACAAGCTTGATCATGAGGATAGGAGCTTTTAAAATGAATGAGAATTGAGAGATAATAGGCAGTTCTGCTCCAAGCCAGAAGCACGAGAGGGATGCCGTGTAGAAGTCCCCATCTACTCAGAGAGCTAGTGGCTCCAATTCCCAATCAAGATCTTGCCTGACACTCTCTCCAAATACAACCTCTCCTCAAAAGGGGTAAGCTGTGACAAAGTGAGAGAGTGGCATGGACATATATATACACTACCAAACGTAAAATAGATAGCTAGTGGGAAGCAGCCGCATAGCACAGGGAGATCAGCTCGGTGCTTTGTGACCACCTAGAGTGGGGGGATAGGGCAGTTGGGTCAGAGGGAGGTGCAAGAGGGAAGAGATATGGGAACATATGTATAACTGATTCAGTTTGTTATAAAGCAGAAACTAACACACCATTGTAAAGCAATTATACTCCAATAAAGATGTTTTAAAAAAAAAGGTGGTGCTGTAGATTAAGGAGAGACTTCCTCGGCAGCTGGCTCTCGGTCTGTCTGGAGAGTCACTCTGGCAGGTCTCTGGGGGCCCTTTGACCCCAGGGCTCACCCTGGGAGTGCCAGCATATTCTGAAGACCTCAAGCATTCTTCCCTTCCTCTTGGTCTGGTGCAGGCTGGAGTAGTTGTGGAGGGAAGGGAGTCCCAGTGGCTCATCAGACTTGCACTGTTTGGTTTTAGGGAAAGGACTGAACTGACAATAGGAAAGGAGAGAGGTCAGTAAAAGCAAAGATGGGATGGAGCTCTCTCCAAGACTTCTCCTACCTCAAGAAAACAAGCAAAGGGTAGCCTTCTGGTAAGGGAAAGTGGATCACGGTGATCGTGGATAGCTCATAGAGAAATTTGGGTCCTGTGTAGGAAGTTTGGCACTCAATGCAATAATACACATGGAGACAACTATCCCTCTTTTAATTTGTAAACACTTAGAAAATGGAAAAAACTTTTTTTGTTTAACCCTTTCAATGTTAGCTACATTTGGAAAACCTCGCTTTGCAACGATCTTATGGGAATGGTTTAGGATAGTCCAGAACAGAAAGTCTGTGCTGGGATTTGGTGAGTTGGCTAGTGGGTATGTTAAGAGTGAGTAGAAAGATTTCATCTTCATTTATTCTTCCAGCTTACTTCAAGAGGGAACAGATGCACATGGACGTAAGATGTTGTTGGTCCCTCTATAAGAAATCTCACATTCAGAATGTAAGCTGGTGCAGCCACTATGGAAAACAGTGAAGAGGCTCTTCAGAAAACTAAAATTAGAATTACTGTATGATCCAGCAATCCCATTCCTGGGCATATACCTGGACATATCTATAATTCAAAAAGATAAATACACCCCCATGTACATAGCAACACTGTTCACAATAGCCAAAACATGGAAACAACCTAATGTCCATTGAAAGATGAATGGATAAAGAAGATGTGGTACATATATACAATGGAATATTACTCAGCCATAAAAAAGAATGAAATAATGTAATTTGCAGCAACATGGATGCAACTAGAGATTATCATACTAAGTGAAGTAAGTCAGAAAGAGAAAGACAAATACCATATGATATCTCTTACATGTGGAATCTGAAATATGGCACAAATGAACCTGTCTACAAAACAAAAATTGATTCACAGGTACAGAGAACAGACTGTGGTTGCCAAGGGGGGAGGGTTGTGGGGAAGGGATGGACTGGGAGTGTGGGATCAGCAGAGGTAAACTATTACATACAGGATGGATAAGCCATAAGGTCCTAGTGTAGAGCACAGGGAACTATATTCAATATCCCATGATAAACCAGAATGGAAAAGAATGTTAAAAAAAAGCATGTCTATATGTGTATAACTGAGTCACTCTGCTGTACAGCAGAGACTGGTACAACATAGTAAGTCAAGTATACTTCAATAAAAAGAAATTAAAAAAAGAGAGATGGGATATAATTAACATTTACTTTACATAGAAAAATCTTTTGCGAAACACTCCATATAGCCTAAGTTGAGTTAATTGTTGTAGCACAGTTTTCTCATTCATTAAAAGAGAAACAAAGGAAAAAAGAAAAGAAATCCCACATTCAGCCATGGGTTTCTTAAATGATGGTTTAGGGTTCTCAAAATGAATTTTAGAGTGATCCAATGAAGAAAAATTAGTGCTGAGTCAGTTTATTCTTGAACAAGAAATTTATCTTTCACTTTATCCAGTATAAGCTTTGCAGTTTTCAGTGGAAATCTTTAAATTTCAGATTGCTTATCTGTAAAATGGGGTCAATATTATTACCACACTGGGTGACCGTTAGGAATAAATGAGAAAATGGCAACAGAGGGTCCTCACTCAAAGTTTATAAAATAAAAATAGGTATGAGCCTGCGCTCTAGAGCCCGCAAGCCACAACTACTGAGCCCGTGAGCCACAACTACTGAGCCCACGTGCCACAACTACTGAAGCCTGCACGCCTAGAGCCCATGCTCCACAACAAGAGAAGCCACTGCAATGAGAAGCCGCGCATCACAACAAAGAGTAGCCCCCGCTCGCTGCAACTAGAGAAAGCCTGCATGCATCAACGAAGACCCAACCAGCCAAAAATAAATAAATATTAAAAAAAAAATATGTAGTAACCAGGTCCTGTGTCAGGAACTCTCTAGGGAGGAAGACATGGGAAAATATAAGGAAGGAAATAAGCAGGATTCTTGGAATAAACATGTACTGAATTCTATTTTTTTTCTTTTTCAAAACAGTGAATTAGAGGTCAAGGCTAAAGTGAAAGGGAATAAAAATGACCGGAAAGGCTGATGAAAGAAGATCTACTAGACAAAATCAGGCAGCAAATTCATTGCTGTTAGGGAGGAAGTGGAAGCAAGTTAGCTGTAGCTTTTACAGCTCCCCAAACACTGTGACCAAGAAAAAAATGTTTATTTCAAATTTGTATTTGCTTTATGCCTTTGTCCTTATGACTATGTTTTTCATGACCAGTCGTGGAGAAGCTGCTTGGATTTTCCAAATGTGATATAGGATGTATACCTACATGCATATTTAATTCTATGTTAGGAAGCTGCTAGTAACAAGTGGGACAGCTGATAAGGGTTCTCAAGTGGGGGTCTCTGTATTTGCTTTAAAGTTTTATTATTTTAAAATTCTTTACTCTAGAATTTTTCAAGCATATACAAAAGTGGAAAGAATAGTACAAAGAGCCTTCATACACCTATAGCTCCAGCAATTACCAGTTCATGGCCACTCTGGTTTCTTCTGTGTCACTTTGCCTCCCTCCCCTTAAGAAATTGATGTCAACACAATATCATTAACTAGACATCAGATTTTACTAGTTTTTGCATGCACTTAGTTTTCTTGTATGTCTTTGTATGTAATTATATGGCATTTTATCCTATATATGGTTCATATAACCACCACCACAGTCAAGAGAAAGAACTACTGTCACCACAAAGGAATTCTCTCATGCTAGTCCCATCCCTTGAAAATCACACCCTCCCTTGCCTTCCCTAACCCCTGGAAACCACTTATCTGTCCTACATCTCCACGGTTTTTTTTTTTTGAAAAAGTCATATAAATAGAATCATACAGTATGTAACTTTTTGATTTCTCTGTATTTTTCATTGCTTTTTTGTTTTTTTGCGGTACGCGGGCCTCTCACCGCTGTGGCCTCTCCCGCCGCGGAGCACAGGCTCCGGACGCGCAGGACCAGCGGCCATGGCCCACGGGCCCAGCCGCTCCGCGGCATGTGGGATCCTCCCGGACCGGGGCATGAACTCTCATCCCCTGCATCTGCAGGCGGACTCTCAACCACTGTGCCACCAGGGAAGCCCTGCTTTTTAAGAAATTTTTCATGTGAGCAGAGAATATGGAAATAACCATCTAAGAAAATAAAATGCCTACCTGCCAATTTTAAACAAATGGATGTTTATTTATTCAACACATATTTATTGAGGATCAATGATGTGCTTGTAACTCAATGGTAGATAAAAACAAACTGTTTCCTTACAATAGTGTGTCATGTGTGTTGGTATGGCTGTCAAAGTAGTGCCTGCAGATCATACAAGCATTCATTCTTTCAGGAAGAAAGGTTTTGCCTGGAGTTCAGTCTGTGCGTCTGTCTCACACCGGGTCTGGGACTCACTAACTCCACCCAAGAGATCAGTCCTATCCCAGGCTTTTGAACCAATTCTTACCTGAAACAGAAATGATGTCAAGAAATGATGATCTGGCCCAGAATCCTGGGATTTGGAAGACTGTCCCTTACTCTGCTCACTTCACTTGGACTCTGTGCCCTGGTTCCGATAACGGAGACTCTGTATCGAGTCCAAGCCAGTACTCACTTCGTATGCCATTCTTGATAAGTAGATTCCCAGCACCTGGTCACAGTTTTAGTCACTTGCTTTGTGGCCAAGTGCCTGTAGGGCTATGCTTGTGCTTTTCTGTGCCAGTCCAGAGTCCTGATTCTAACACCAGCCTTGAGGGATGCTGAGACGACACTGGTCCCTGCCAGGCTGCCGGCTGGTCTGTAGGTCTTAGTCTGACCTGCTCCTGAATTCCTGGTCCCCTTTCCCAGTCTGCCGATTGGCTCTCAACCCTCATGCCTCCCTGGACTGCCACCTCTCTCAGAGCTGTTTCCTCTGCAAACCAAATTCTTCCTGCCAGACGGTACATAACATGCACTTCTGGCTGGCTCTCTCCCTATCCATGGAAGGGTTCAGTTTCCAGATCTTGGCCCTCTGGACAGCCCTGTACCACATGACTGGGTCATAATCTGCTATGTCCCAAGATATGACATGATTCTTTTTTCTTTATAAATCTCTGCCCCTGAACTGAAATGACAACAGATGGGAACCAGGCTAGATCAATTCCTTCCTGACCAGCAGTGATGTGATTCAGAAAAAGAGGCAAGAATTATGGCTTGGTGGAATGAAAAGTATATTGAGGTTCCGGAGGCCCAGGTTTTAGTCTTAACCTGTCACAAACTAGCTGGTGACTTTGAAATGACACCCCCTTTCTGGAGCTTAGAAGTATTTATCTGCAGAATAAAGGGAAGATCTCTAGATACCTAGATATGACATTAGTCATTATGTCTCCTCCAGCTCCTCTTGGCTGTAACGGTTTCTCAGACTTTCCTTGTCTTTGGTGAACTTGATAAAGTTGAGGCATACTGGTCAGAAATTTGGTAGAATGCCCCTCAATTTGAGTTTGGCTTCTCCACTTGTCGTGGCTGGGCTGGGGCTAGGGATTTTGGAGGGGAAGACCATGGAGGTGAAGCACCATTCTCAACACATCATATCAAGAGGACATGCTATCAACTTGACTTATCTATGATGATGTTGACCTTGACCATCTGGCTTAGGTAGTGTTAACCAGGTTTTCCACTGTAAAGTTACAAAGGTTACACTGTAACTTTTGTAAACAAGTCACTAAGCATACCCCACACTTAATGGGCAGGGAGTTCATTCCACTCCTTGAGAGGGTAGTATCCACATAAATTATTTAGCATTCTTTTGCATGGGAAATTTATGTACTCTCTCCCATTTATTTACTTGTTCAATTATTTATTTGCATCAGGATGGGTTCGTGAATACTTACTATTATTATTATTTTTTTGCAGTACGCGGGCCTCTCACTGTTGTGGCCTCTCCCGTTGCGGAGCACAGGCTCCGGACGCGCAGGCTCAGCGGCCATGGCTCACGGGCCCAGCCTCTCCGCGGCATGTGGGATCTTCCCGGACCGGGGCACGAACCCGTGTCCCCTGCATCGGCAGGCGGACTCTCAACCACTGTGCCACCAGGGAAGCCCCGTGAATACTTATTTTATACTTTGGATTATGTCATCTAATATTGTGTTATTTATTTCGTTGCTCAAGCTATTCTAGCTTTGGCTGTATTGTTTTGCTTTTTGAGCACTCCCTTACTTTCTGGAGCTACAAGATGCTCCAGACTCATCTTGTATTTTCCTTTCCCTAGTCCCAGAATCAACCATTTCTCCAAGGGGTCCTGCGTGTAGAGACAGACACAAACATCTGGGTAGTTTTGGGTCCTCTCCAAATCACTTTTACCTGCACAATCCAAAACTGAAGTAAGAGAACTTCATTTTTGCTTGTATGAATTGAAGAAATATCCTTCCTTTGTATGTGACTTTGTGTGCTCGACTGTAGGGCAGGTAAAGAAAAAACTGTGATCTAAACAGCTGACACTTCACAGATGTGAGACAGTGTGAGGGCAGCTGGGGACAAACCTTTGTGTTCTCACCTGTCAAAGGTCAAGATAGCCACTGTAGGACTCTTAGGAGAGAACTTGGGGTCAGAAGATAGGCTGGCCATTCATTTGGCGCAAAGATCTTGGGAAAGTCTTCGATTTTCTCTTTCGTTGAAAAAATGGAGTTCAAAAGATTGATGCAAAAATTAAATGAGCAAATGACCCTTGAGGTCACTGAGGTAGGTAGATTGGATTAGATAGTAGATAGTATCAATCCACTTTCTCTAATACGCTCTGTGCTTTCTCCTGATCTTTCTCTCTCCTGTGCAATTATGCTGAGTAGTCTTCTTTATTCACTGCCTGTGGCACAAAACACTCTCAGACTCCTCCCCTTCCACAATCTTTAGAATGACCTCTCTCTCTAAACCTACACCCCTAACTTCCTCTCCTTCTTAATTTCACACTATTAGCTACTTCTCCCCCAAATCCACTCATATGCCCCTCTGAAGAAGTCTTCTTATCAACTTCATTCAGATTTTCTTGCACCACTGCCCACCCCACAGAATGCTCTGCCCCTTTGTTTTCCCCCAGAACAACTTGTTTCAGAGCCCACATCCCACTTTGACCATACCGTGAGCATTTCAGCCCTCAACGAGTCTCTTCCCTCTGAAGTGTAGTCTTCACACCACGCTTTTGTTTTCTGTCATTCATATGTCTTAGCACTGTCTCTCCAGCAAAGCTGTATAGTCCAGCTGCCCAGCAGAGTAGTGTGAGATCTATAGCACTTGCTCAATAAAAAATGTATTGACTGGGTTGCAATGCCATTGCTATAAGGCTCTTCTTCCAGACTTTTGGGTACAGGTTCTTTATCCAAAGTCAACTCTATTCCTCGGTTCTGACTGGTAATTTCACGCCATGCTATAGACAATGGACACTCTTCAGGTAAGTACCCTAACTATCCAGCATACTTCCAGTTTACTTCCAGCTCATCTCAGAAATACTTGAGGGGAGTTGTCTCCCCCTTCTTCTTTCTGCCTGTAGGTCTTCTATCTGCTGTGGGTTCAGATGTCTGGGAGTTGAGTTTCCACACAGTTCCTAGTATTCAGTGTAGTAGAGAGAGAATTCAGGACATAGTAACTTGGGCATCCTAGAAAATTCTCAGTGGTGTCCGAGCAGAAGGGCCTGGGAGATGTTAATTTGTGAATAATTCATGTGGTTATCACTATAATTCTACATAGATGTAAAATATGACATCCTAGGAATGAGTGAAAGCAATGTTTGAAATCCTGGAGATGAATGGGGCAGACTATTGAGAGGTTCTGAACCAAGACCAAAGCTTTCCCTCTTCTCTGAGATGTGACATCTGGAAACTTCCTCTACTCTAAGCAGGAGAGTGAGTGGGCCCCAGAGTCTGATTGATTATTTTCCAATCCTATCTCTGCTACTTAACAGCTGTGGGATTGGGGGTATTTTCTTGACCTATTTAAGCCTCAGTTTCTTCTGATGGATGACAGTTGTATTTATCTCAAGGGGTTAACTAAGCTTAACTCTGATAGTGCACATAGGAAATGCTCAATAAGTGTAAGTTATTATCACTATTACTGAATAACTGGGGCCATTTCTTACTTTACAAACAAGCCCATGCTCTTAAAAGTGTTTCCTTATCCCTTCTTCTGACTCAGACCATCCCTCAATTTTTCTCCTTCCCTCCATGGCCAAATTTGTGGAATAGTGTTGCTTAATGTCTCTACTTTCTTATTCGCCAAATCTTCACCTTTATAACTTTTCTTCCATTTTCCTCATTCACAGAAGCTTCATATTTTAACATACTTGATAATGTTCCAGTTTCAGATTCAAAAGATGACTTTGAGGTCTCTTTATAGAAATTGGCATTGTTGAAGGTCCTCTCTTTCCTGACATTCTCCCTTTCCTTGTCATTCCTTGGCCTACATAATATCTTAATATCCCCTAGTTCTCCTTCTTTGATTCTTCTTTGGCTCCTCCTCCTTTGACCAAATTCCTTCAGTCAGCTCCTGGCACTTTCCACGCTGCTGTTCTCAGCCCTCAGCACTTCTTGACCCCTTGTCTCTCCATGAGCATTTCACACCAAGGGCTTGAAGTCAGTTCACTGCACAGATAGATCCATGGTGCCCAGCTCTGTATAGATAGCATCAGTTGCATGTTGAACAGGAAACACAGTTATAATTTATGCAGGTGGTTCTGGCCACAATTCCACTCAGTGCACAGGTAATGGGAAATGGACCTCTAGTGTGTCTCTTATAACAGACCCCAAAACACACATACCTGCTGCTTCTTTTGGTGCCCAGATGGCTCCTCCACCTCTGTGAGAATCACTGGCCCTACTGGACTTACGGCACAAGTGGATATCAGTTGTGAATGTGCCTTCCCCCTAAGGGACTTACAGGGGGTGTTTTGTCTCTGCTAAACATTGATCTTAAGTGCTGCCCTCAGAACCTGACCCCTATATAAGTGGTATTGTATTGCTCTCCAACACAGATTCCTGACTTGTCTCTTGGTGAGTAATTTCTCCTGGGCTCTAGACCCTTACATCTAACTGTGCAGATTCCACCTGTCTAAAAATAATTTTATCTGTATGTCACTCTCCCAGTTTTACACCTTCCGTGCTCTTTATTGGCACATTATGGAAAACCTTGAAACAACCTTTGATCTTTTTAATCTCAGGGCTTCTTTACTCTTTAGGATGCTGGAGATTTCTCCTCTGGACTTTGTTAATAGCTTTCTAAGAAGACTCCTCCACCTTCCATCTTTGCTTCTTATCTTGGTCAAAAAGTTCTGGAATGGCAGCCATAAAAAGAAATGAAATTGAGTTATTTGTAGTGAGGTGGATGGACCTAGAGTCTGTCATATAGAGTGAAGTAAGTCAGAAAGAGAGAAACAAATACCGTATGTTAATACATATATATGGAATCTAAAAAAAAAAAAAAAGGTTCTGAAGAACCTCGAGGCAGGACAGGAATAAAGACGCATATGTAGAGAATGGACTTGAGGACATGGGGAGGGGGAAGGGTAAGCTGGGATGAAGTGAGAGAGTGTCATGGACATATATACACTACCAAATGTAAAATACAGAGGTAGTGGGAAGCAGCAGCATAGTACAGGGAGATCAACTCCGTGCTTTGTGACCACCTAGAGGGGTGGGAGAGGGACGGTGGGAGGGAGACGCAAGAGTGAGGAGATATGGGGGTATAAGTATACATATAGCTGATTCACTTTGTTACACAGCAGAAACTAACACACCATTGTAAAGCAATTATACTCCAATGAAGATGTTAAAAAAAATAAAGAGCAGGACCAATTCTATAACACCCTTTCTCAAAAACATTTTATTTGACTCTACATTGAATACAGACTGAAGTCCCAAACCATCAACTTATTCCCTGAACAAATACCACTTTCCTGTTGCCAAGGCTTTGCCCATGATGTTCACTCATTAACGCTGAGTGTTCCTTCCCTGAATATTAAAATCCTAATTGGTGTCAGGACACTAATTCAGATGACACTTCATCCGTAAAGCCTTCTTGGATCCATTCAGTGTAGAATTAATGACTAGCACTTGGGTTCCTGTTGCATTTTGTTTGTATTTTTGTGATGACACTTAGCACGGTCTGGCCAGTGGTCACCTTGTAAGAGTCTGTCTTCCTCACTAGGTGAGGGCGGGGCCTGATATCTCAGTGCCTTCGTCATCTTTGAGTCCTATCTTCTTTCTATCTCTTCCAAACCAGCCCAGTGGTTTGCACATGGAGATTCACCACAAATATTTGCTGTTGAAGTGAGTTTATTTTGAGTGTTGTTGGACTGAAATATTTTCAAATGGCAGGTTTGGTTCCTTTGAGAAAGAACTTTGAGATCCTTGTCCTATTTTAAGGTAGATCAGGCTCTGGGGAGAGGAGACCCTGACTCCGTTTGATTGTGGTGTGTGTGCCACTCCCACTTCAGGCTCACATTGCCCTGTGGAGTCATTTGCCCAGGAGTAACTGGATCCACAGCCCATACCCTCTGAACTGTAGCTCCTAAGTGATTTGGATAAATACTGGCTGATAGCCTGCACAGAGAAGTTGTGGGAGATGTCCAGTGTCACACAGCAAGCCACCAGGGAGGTATGGACTAGGTCTACAATTCTCTCCAAGCTTATAACAAATGTTATGTAAGTTTCCAGATCACAGATATTCTCTAATGGTCATTTTCTCTGCTCTGATTGACCCCCACTGCGCTTTTGGGGATACATAGGAGGTAAGAATGAAACCTATTTTTAAGAAATCTGCTTGACACAAATGATGATTTTTCTCAGATCACCTCTGTTCAGCTTTTTATGGCTCCACAACTTCTCAGTTCTTCCTCCTTGGCCCTCCTTTCTGGCTCGTCATCCTCCATCCACCACTGAAACATGGGTGTTCCCAGGACTCACTCGTCACGTGCTCCTTGTCTGCTCTCATGACTTGAGTTTGCACCTCCAGGCTAAGGACTCCCACACCTCTGACCCTTGTCCAGACATAATTCCTGGCTTCCCAGATCCACAAAAACCCCCCAGTTCTATCATTTTCTGAATCCTATCTCCACTAAGGTGAGCTGGGCCAGAGGATTCTTATTTCCATTTTATAGGTAAAAAAACTGCTGAGACTCAGATTCAAAGGGCAGGCTTGAAGTCCCACAGTGTGGCAGCCACCTGGCAAGACCAGGACTCAACCCCTTGCCTTGTGTGCAGGGCTGTGGGCTTGCAGACATGACACGGGACTTTCACTCTCCCAGGGCCAGGCACGGAGCTCCTCTTCAGACCCGGCATGCTGCATCTTGGAATGGCTGTCCCCTCTGGTAAGATGGAAGGCTCTCCACACCTATTCCCTTCTCTTCTGTACTCATAAAAGTTGCTTCCTCCTTTACCTTTCTCTTTACTCATGAATCTATTTACTCATGGGAAACTCAGCTGGAAGGCCTCATCTGCTTTCTTGCTTTCTACTCCAGGATTCCCCAGCTGAGAGTACAGGCACGAGAGAGGTGAAGGATCTGCACAGTTGTTGTGGTTGTTTTTGGTGGTGGTGGTGTGTGTGTGTGTGTGTGTGTGTGTATGTGTGTGTGAGAGAGAGAGACAGAGAGACAGAGAGAGATAGAGAGAGAGGGAGGGGGGGAGAGTCAATGAAAGGGCTGAGGGTTGCTTACTATCGTCGCTACCTGGACCTTGATCGCTCTTAGGCTTTTCTGGACTTGGAAACCAGAGGAGTGGGTGGTGGCCTCAGCTTCCAGGCATCTCAGAACTCCCTCCAAAAGCCCCCTTGTTCCCTCATTCCATTCTATCTTCATTCCCTCTTCTGCTAGGAGGAGGCCTGTGTGGCTTGCTCTCTTGGTCACATTCCCCGAAGGGGAAGCACTTCATCCTCTCATCTGTTCCCAGCTCCTACTGGGCCAAGTTTTAGAGCCAGACCCGAATGGGGGGCTCTCTGTATTCCCCAGGCCTCTCCCCCAGTGTTCAGAGGCCTCGGGGAGCAGGGACCCTGTCCCGGCACTGCCTCAGCTCTCCGGAATGCTTTTCATCCTCAGCCTGGGTGGACAGACAGCATCTTCCTGTCTGAAGCTCAGCTAAACAGCCCGCTGCTTCCTTCGGCTTCTCCTTTCCCATCCTCCAGGGCCCGTGAATACTGATGCTGTGTGAGTCCTGGTTGCACACGGCTGAGGGACTCAGAAGAGGTGGGCCGTGTGTAAGTAATTCGCGTTGGGTTTCCTCAGTTTACAGGAGAGGGAATGGAAGCTCTGGCTTGTGAGAAGCCTGCTCAGGGACAGACATGTAATTAACTAGCAGAGCAGAACTCGGACATTCTGACCCCGGCATGGTGGTTTTTTGTTTGTTTGTTTGTTTTTCAGGGACCCAAAGAGACAAGGATGAAATGATAGGAAGTAAATGTAAGAGACCCATACATGGAATGGAACTTTTGGCACTTTCAGTCCTTTCCCAGAAAATTGAAACCACTGGTTTCCATCCAGAGGTTCCAAGACCTCTCATGGGTTTACTGGTACCTGTGTGGTCATTACCTACATACAAAATCTTCTGGAAGGAAGACAGCCTGGGAGAAAATGAGCTCTTCCCTCGGGTTCAGGTCACTCATCCAGGGTCATTGCCCGTATGGGTCAGCCGGCATTACCTACCTAAGCTCCTGTAGTAGCAGATCAACAGAAGGTACATCCTCCACTCCAAGAAAACTCATGATTTTGTTGAGGAGATGGGAACCATAGAAATACAGTGGCTGAAGTGTCCGAGCCAGCATTTCCAATCAGCTGAGGAGCCAGTTGTCTTCAAAATGTACCCCTAAGGGGGTGAGGTAGCCCTTAGGGGACCAGCTCCCTTTAAAAATAATCTATCTGCTCTGATACTAATTAGCACTGATGCTGACCACTGCCTTTGATGAGGCACCTCTCCATCCAGTGGTGTGCTTTGTCAGGAAGCAAAACGTTTGGGGGAGCAAGTAAGACCTAGAAGAGAAGGGATGGATGTCTGGTGGGAGGAGGGCTCAGCCAAAGGAAAAGGGACTGAACTTGGGGTGGAGGGGGTGCCAGAAACAGCTGGTGCTGGTGCAAAGGGTGTGAAGGGCTCTACACCACTTGAGGGATGGAATCATGTCTGAGGCTGTTCAGGCTGCTGTAACAAAATACCACAGGCTGATTAGCTTCTCAACAACAGAAATTTCTTTTTCCAGTTCTGAAGACTGGAAGTCCGAGATTAGGGTACCCTCATGGCTGGGTAAGGACTCTTTTCCAGGCCACAGGTTTCTCACTTATTCTCACCTGGTGGAAGAGGTGAGGAGCTCTATGGGGTCTCTTTTATAAGGGCGCTTACCTCATTCATGACCTAATCCCCTCCCAAAGGCCCTACCTCTGAATACCACTACCTTGGGCATTAGGTTTTCAACATGTGAATTTTGGGGGTGACGTAAACATTCACACCATAGCAAAAATTGCCTTTATTCTTATAATAAATGTACTATTGTAATAAAATTCTTGTATGTCTGACAAAATCTATGTCTAAGTCCCAGCTTGCAGGGTGAGTAAAAAATCCATTTTTGTGCCTCCCTTCCCTTTTTTAGGTTGTATTTTATTTTATGCCAGTCTATAATAAACAGACCTCTGATCAGCAGTCTTTCGGGACTTATTCTGAAGATGCCCAGTGGGCAGGCCTGCATAGTCATTTAAATTTAATTTTCTGGGTGCCAGTTTGGCCATAGGACCTTGTCCCAGCTCCCAGAGTGCCAATATCTGATGCTTAGTCACTGGCCAACCGTGCGGGAGCCCTGTCAGCGGTTCGTTTGGGATGCAGCCTTTGAGAAAAGGCACAGCTTCAGGCTCTCCTGGAACTTGTCACTCCCTTATCCTCCCATTATGAGAATCCAATGGTTTCCTCTCTGAAACTAAGCCACTGTCTTCCTTTCCTGGACGGCAGCCTCCACCTCTTTCTCCTCTTGGACAAACAGTTTGGAAATGTTTCAGTTGACTTAGACCATAACACCAACTAAACTAAATTCTTGAACCAGTGAATTCCATTTTCCCCACTCAAGGTTCTAGGATGCATTGGCTCAAAGGGACTTTGGCAGTTCTTTCAAAGATGTTGAGTGTCTTCCATAATATGACTCATCTTTGTGGCCGCTGAGCTCTAGATGACTGGTTGAGAATTTTTGCATTCATCAAATGAACTTCATTATTCTCACTGATGGACTTGATGCTGAGTAAATGTTAAAAATCTGAACTTAACATAGAACCGATCCTATTCTTTTTTAAAAAATTTATTTATTAAATTTATTTATTTTTAGCTGCGTTGGGTCTTTGTTGATATGTGCGGGCTTTCTCTAGTTGTGGCCAGTGGGGGCCACTCTTCGCCACGGTGCGCGGGTTTCCTATTGTGGTGGCCTCTCTTGTTGCAGAGCATGGGCTCTAGGCACGCCGGCTTCATTAGTTGCAGCACGTGGGCTCAGTAGTTGTGGCTCACCAGCTCTAGACTACAGGCTCAGTAGTTGTGGTGCACAGGATTAGTTGCTCTGCGGCATGTGGGATCTTCCCGGACCAGGGCTCAGACCCGTGTACCCTGCATTGGCAGGAGGATTCTTAACCACTGGGCCACCAGGGAAACCCTAGAATTGATCTTCTGTTTTAACTCTTGAGATTCTTCATAGAATTCTATTCAAATAAAATCCAAACATGTTTGGAAGCCACTGGAGAAGGTGGCCAGATAGCTCCCAGCTGGGGCAGCTTAGGGTTCGAAGCAGCTGTCCATATGCTGACTCCACAGACAACTGAGAGATGCCTGTCCCTTCTTAACGTTGACCAGTCTTCCCTCAGCCTCCTTGCATCACGGTGAAGCAGAAAGAAAGGGATGATGAAGCCAGCAGGGGGGCTGCTCCTCTCCCAGGAATTCAGGGTCGGTGAGATAATGTCTGTGGAAGAGGCTCTGCAGGGAAGTCTGCTCTGCAAAGACAAGGGGCACGCTTGTTATTCCCGGGCCTCCTGGAGCAGCCCCGGTAACTCGGCCCTTTCATCTTAATGGGCAGGTGATGCTGCGTCTAACTCATTTCTCCTAGAGTTAAGGTTTTTCTTTAAAGAAATAATTAGCAGGTACTTTTAAACCTCTCCAGTGACTCATTCTTCTTTGAAATACTAACCTGAGGTTGTCTCCTTCAGAGAATAAAATAATGATGATAACAATTGATTTCATAGCTAGAGCCAGGCCAATTAGCACATGCCCTTTGCCCAGAACTTTAAAAAGATCTCTAGTCTCTTTTAGCTCCAATGTGTCCTGGAAGTCCATTGCCAGGGCTTGTCCTTCGAATGCCCTTTGCTTGTGTTTCTGTAGTAGAGAAGGGGTTAGGTGACAGGGATCAGAGGTGGAGACCCCGCAGGCAGAAGCTTGGAAGTATAGTATATTTTGAACTTCTGTCCCTGTTGCAGATAGGCGGAAACCTGTGTAGGTTTCAAGAGTCCAGAATCCATCCAAAAAGAGGATGGAAAAGGTCTCTTACTCATGGAAATTCGGAGTGTGTCATCTGTCTTTATGAAATCTCAAGGATGGTAGGAAGGACACATGGCTGACTGAAGACACAATGTCCTTTGTACCTGTAAATACAAAACCTTATTGATTTTCAAGAGCCCATTCTTTCCTTTTTTTTTTTTTTTTACCTTTACCAACTTTGATTCTCACTGCAGCTTCTGTGAGGTATGTAAGAAAAGGGTCATGATCCAAGACTCAGGATGAGAGTAAGAGAGGACACCTTAGAGATTAGCTGTGACGAATTCTCCTATTTTACAGATGGGAAAATTGAGGTCCAGAGGTACAGTACCTTTGAAAAATGATTAGATGAGTTTTGGCGGACCTGAGAGAAAACTCAAAGACTCCTGATTTCTTTGCCTTTCCCACTTCATAACTTCAGATATCAAAATTTTACTGTAAGGAACATGGGTCAGGTTTGGGTGTTACAGAGCCTATGATCTTGGAAAAGTATTTGAATTTCAGGTTAAGTTAAATCCTACTGTAATCTGGGTCCCCAGTCCCTGTTTCTTTCCTCAATGGGAATGAAGAGTGGTGATCAGCAAAATTTCAGTTAGATTACAACCCAGGCAATTCTTTCTTGGGGGCATACTTATCACTGTGTTTCCTTTTCTCCAAGCTTCCTCTTTCTCTTTAAACGTACGGCAATACAGGACTCAAGAGTTTTGGGAAAGCTGAATCTTCAGTCTTTGGTAAGGTGTTCCCATGGCCAAAATTCTGAACTATTTGATGAGTGGGAGATTAGACCAAGTTGGTCAGTTGTTCAGCGAAGAGAACTGAATGATGATAGTATGGGAGTGGATTTGCCCTCCATGAGGTTTGTAACCAAGGGTAACCTCATGTCACCTTAACATTTAGCAAACAATGTTTTCTATCTAGGTTCTGGCCTGGGATGTACTAAGCTTGAACAAATTGCTTAAACTTGCTCATATGTAAAGAAGCCTCAACTTTCTCGAATGTGCGACGGAAATAAAAATAATACCCACCTCCTAGGTTGTTAAGATGAACAAATGAGATATGGCATGCACAACATAGCAAATCATCCGTAACAATAATTTTTATTGCTATTGTTTTTTGGAATTGCTATTGGTTTCTTAATTCTTTTTCAGGATTAACCCATGATCCATCTAGTGGTGTGGATGGGTTGTGACTTGGGAGTTGTATGTGGGGGCTGTGATTCTGTGCTCTCTGCCTTTCTTTCCAATGTCTGTTAACGAGCTTTCTAGGGCTTTCCCCTGGGCCATCCATCTGTGCTGTCTTGTGTGAAGGACGGCCAGATTTATCTTCTCTCAGCTAAACACAGACACCAGGCCAATCTTTCTCTCTTCATGGCCAAGCCAGAAGAAATCCAATTGGAGGGGGACAGCTCACCATCTTCCACGCTTGTAAATGAGAGCTCTCTCCCTCACCCCGGGCTAAGTTATTCTGAGGCTATAAAAAGTTCCCTGTCCACTTCAAAGGACTTTTTATCAGCTCATCCATACAGATTCTGTTCAACTCTTCTCATTTTCAAAAGCAGAACAAAACCCCTTGGCTGAACCTCCAGTTAGGCTCTTACCTTCCTTAAAATATCTTTAACTTCAATTAAACTGATCCCTCTTGGCTCCTTTTAGCAAATAGGTTGTCTTCACAAAGAGTTCTCTGACACTGCCTCTCTGCTCCATCGCCACCCCCAAACCCAGTCCTCGATATGTCATTCTATTCTGTAGGCGACTTTGTTCAGAGTTGAACAATGTGGCTCAGCCAGGACCTGATGCCTCTGGACCTTTTAAATCTACTCTTGTTTCAGAACACAGCCCACCCTAAGCCACTTCTGTGCCTTTTGGAGGGGGCAGTAAATTAAGCATTGACTTGGAAATTAACAGGCTGGGTTTTTAGGTCGCATTCTGTCATAGACACCCAAGTCTAGGTTTTGTTTTCCAGTAAGTAAAATGGGAGAGGTAAGCGTAACCATACACGATGATCTATTATTTTGCTGTAATTGCTGTTTCTAAGTCCGTCTGCCCAGTTGAGTGTGTCCTTGAGGGCAGGGAAAGTTTTCCATCTCTCTATACAAGATTCTTGGAAGACACTTGTTGAATGAATGTACCTGAGCTCTCTCTCCTAGTACACCTTCCATCCTATCCATTTCTACCCATCTGTGCCAGACATGGCTTCTGTGCCTCCCCAGCTTCCCACTTAGCTGCCTGCCCCTGCCAGGGCAACAGGCTCCAGGTGATCCTGCACAATTTCATGGTAGGAGGCAGATCAACTGAATCCTGAACTCCCTGGCTTCCCACCTCATCCAGGTTGGGTGCAACCCTACCCTTCAGGTTGAAGGATCTGGCTTCCTCAGCGACTTTTGAAGGGTTCAGATGATGCAACCCAGAAGAGCAGGTGAGATAACTCCACAGTGGGTGAACTTTGTCCAATGGGAGAGAGGAAATACAAGGGTGTTTGCAGATAAATCTCTGCTTGTTTCTTCTCTCCAAGGGTCTATTTTTTCTGTACAATATGTACAGAGATGTCCAGTGTGATTGAATGACCCTTTGGGCTTCTCTGAAACATGTAAAACGGTAGCTAGGTTGTCTGTTGCTTGCTATGGTCTAAATGTGTCCCCTTCCCCCACTTCATATGTTAAAATCCTAACCTGCAAAGATGATGCTGTTAAGAGGTGGGGACTTTGGGAGGTGCTTAAGTCAGAGGGTGAGGCTCTCATGAATGGGATTAGTGCCTTATAAAGAGGTCCCAGAGAAATCCCTAGCCCCTTCTAGCATGTGAGAACACAGCGAGAGGGCACTGGCTATGAACAAGTAAGAGGGTCCTCTTCAGAGGGTGACTATGCTGGCACCTTGATCTTGGACTTCCAGAGGTGTGAGAAATAATTTTCTGTTGTTTACAACCTACCAAGCCTGTGATGTTTTGTTATAGCAGTCTGAATGGACTAAGGTCATAATACATCACCTTTGTTTCTCATTCTTCCTTGTCTCATGTCTCTTTTCCCTCACTCTTGCTTCCTTGGGATTATACCTTCCAGTGAACTATTAACATCTAACTCTCCCTTCAGATCTTATTTTCTGGGGGAACCCAAGTTAAGCTGCCATCTGTCCAAATCAATCTACCCAGATCCTATTCATCCTTACAGGTTCATGGAAGGTTAGAACTAAAAAGAATAATGGTATCTATTTACCCATTTTAATGGGTCTAGAGAAAGAAAGTGACTTGCTCAAACTTAGTGGTTGGACTAGCACTAGAATTCAGGGTCCCTAATTCCTACCCCAACATCTCAGAATAGGAGCACGGAAAAGGAGGAGAAAGCGTTTTCTTCTTCCTGCCTTGTGGTTGATGCTTCGTAAATGAAAGCTCCCACAATGGTGGGAACAACAGAGTGGAACTTCTTGTTCTTAGCTGGTCCCTGGGCTGGGCGATTTGTTGATAATGTAGGGCAATGTAGGGAAAACAGGACAAAAGATATTTTGTACAGGAAGGATCCATCTGTTTTGATCAGGAAAACAGAGACACCACCCCAAATGGGACTGAGAGTCTAAAAATCTGCCACACACAGGGACTTTGGGAGCAATGCAAAATGAAATGGTACCTTCACTTTCTCATTTGGGCTTCACTGTTTTCCTGGTTAAAAGCGAGGGTCTGGGCAAAGCCTGTGGGAGGGACGTTTAGAGCTAACAAATGAGTCTTTGTGCATGGCACCATCTGAGCTCCTTCCTCTTTTTCCCAGGGGTGAGACTGACAATTGTCAGTATGAGTGTTTATCCATGTGACTGATGTCTGTTTCTAGGATAAGAGAAGCAAAGAGAACAAGGAGCTCATAGAAACATAGAATGGAAGGGAACTTGGGGCTCTATAGTTAACCAGCTTACTTCATGCAAATGAAGAAACCACAGACCTGACCAGGGTCAAGCAGCTGATTGAGGGCAGACCTGGATTCTGAAATAACTTAATTTTCTAGTTGAGAAAGGTAATTTAGAAAAGGAACTTAAGTTTTCCAGAAGACTGGATAGAGAGGACTCTCTTCCTTCCTTCTCCCTCAATCTCAGGACTGAAGAGAAAGACACACTCTGCTGTGTCTCCCCCTTCTACCTTCTTTCATCCTCATGCTACATTTTAGCATGTTCTGTGGTCTCGAATGCCATGGCTCTTCCTCCTTCCCCTGGTTCTTTTCTGAGCTGTGTTGGGCAAAGAGAATACTTTGAGGGAAGCACTAGGGTGTTGTAGTGATGTAGACAGTGGATCTGAATCAAAAGACAGGACCATCTTACTACCCTGGAGCTTGGGTGAGTAAAGAGACACCTCTGCATCTCTGCTTTCCTAGCTCTAAAGTGGGGATAAGAATATCTGTTTCATAGGATGGTGGACAGGAAAAGGTGAGATAATGTATATATGTCTAAAAGTATCAGTTCAGGACCTAGGAGAAACCAGATTAGAATAATTTGAGGAGAGACACTCAATTTAAGATAATCCGAGGAGGGTTTACCAAAGAAAGGATTCTTTACAAAAGTGTGGGCAGAGTTTAGAGAAATCACACAGATAGAGCCATCCCAACATTAGGACTACGGAGGGGTGGGGGGTGAGGAAGGCCTATTACAGCACCAAGGTAGAAGGGTGATGGGAGAGGGTAGTTGGCAGAACCTGGAAGGAGAAAATTAATGGTCTGTGCAAGGGCCTCAGAGAGGAGCCACTGAACTTCAGTTGGAGGAGGAATCCAACCCAAGGGTGACCTCTCAGAAAAGGAGTCAGGCAAACAAACCCCCCCGACCTCAGTCTCCTCCTTCCCTTTCATCTTCTGCCAGGGCTGTATTGGTTGAACCCAAGGGGGAGTCAGAGGGCATGGAAGCCTGTTGATGTGATCTATACAAGTCAGCCTCCCGGGGCAGAGAGCAGGGTAAAGAAAGGGAAAGAGTGGATCTGGAAGGGCAAATGGAAGATATCTGGCACAGAACATACTTGTTAAACTATGAAGTACTTGATGTAGGGTAGTGGATTCTGTCCTGTGCCATCCAGAACCACCTCAACTGAAGCTTGTGTTCCCCCAGATGATGTCAGTGTTGTTGGCTGAGTCCCTTTCCAAGACTTGCCCTTGCATTTTAGACCTTTTTTTCCCCAAGGTTTTATCCCTTGCCCAAGGACAGCCTATATCTATGATTGATCTGTAAAAGTCCAGCTAACTTGCCCAAATTCTAGGCAATTCAGAAGGACCATCTTTACTGCAGAGGTCCCTACAGGATGGGTGAGGCTTTTGTTGCAATTGTATTGTGTTTCAACTTCTCCTTCTGTTCAGTACTGCTTCCTTACCTTCTCAATAGTTGTTGACCCTGAGGGTACAACCTTGAATGCAGATCTTCAGCTCTGATTCTGGTTCCTGGGGAACCTGCGACACATGGCAATATACCATTATTATTGACATGTATGCAATAGAATTTGAGCAACTGCTGTAAGTCCAGCCTTGCACTTCAGCTATAGTATGTACAGGTTGTACAAGGTAGTCCGTGAGTACCTAGTCAAGCAAGTCAAGTGAGGGCTGAAATCCACTCTGTACAACAAATCCCTACATTGTTTGGCATGGTTGCCTTTTTCTAATTTACGTTTCTCTATAGGGTCTTGCAACCTAGGCTTTAGATACTTTATTTTCAAAGAAGTGTTCCCGAGGATGAGAGAGAAAGGAAGAACAGAATGTCTGGGATGAAGTTGCAACATCCTCTAGAAAATTAAGGACAGGTTGTCTCTTTTTATAGACTCTAAGAAGATGACATCGAAGGTGAGACAAAACTCCTCAATCGGCCTAAGGAATCTAGTTTGTGTTTCCTCTTACATCCTTGCTGGTCTCATTCATCAGTGTGACCAGTTAGAGGTGATTTCTAGAAGGGATGGGATTTGCCTCTAAATGAAATTCTCTTGAAAAAGAAAAGAGATTTCATTTTTTCCTGAAATTTAAAAGCCGATTCTGCTTCTCCATAGTCACTGGAGGGCATGATGAAGAGTGCTATTAATTCATCTTTGACCTGCTTATTTTATAAGGAGTGAACTTAGGGAAGGAAGTGACCTTCTCCAGGCTCAGTAGCTCTTCAGTTGTAGACTATAAGTTCAGTTTCCTGACTCCCAGTCCAGTGCTCCTACTACGAACTCCATCAGGCGTCAGACGCATTGAAGCACTTGTATCTTATTTCAATGGAGAAGAAGAGTTGAGGAAAGGAGGCTAGGGAGGGAGTGATGGCGGTTTCCCCAGCAGTCCCAGTTCATCCTCCTTTTAACAAGGAGAACAGTGACAGTGGATGTGCTTTCTTCCCTCCTTGGCTGCAAGTAACTGCTGAACTCCCAGGTCAGGACCCACAGAGGCCACAGGGAGCAGACAGAGCTGAGCCTTTGATGTAGCTCCAGAGAGGCCACTCTCCTTAACCAGTGGCTGGGGTTCTGCTATGTAGACATTTCCTGTCTTTCTTTTTCTTAAAACATTCCTGCTGGAGATAAAGGATTGTACATTTATAGCTTTGGTTTGCTAAGAACATCCCACTAGCTCATCTCATAAATCCCACCAAGCCTCCCTCCAGTAGCAAGTTATGGCCAGTCCTGCCAGGCCTGGGACAGAGCAGGAGTCAATGATGGGCCTGTCCAGGGCCATTGGTAGACCCACTCTGCACCCTTGGGAGTGTGTGTCTCCTCGTCCATCCTGCCCTCTGAACTTTGAGTCACAACATTCCCAAGGCAGTCAACTATTACCTCCAGAGATAATTTATATTCATTCTCTCTCTACCTCTCCTTCTCCCCACCGCACCCACAATTCCACCCTGCTTTGTCATTCTAAATTTACATTAACTGCAAGCTGTTTCTAGTCATTGGTTTAAAAATCTCAGGCCAGGCTCTTGCTTCCTCACTCAAATCATAGTACTTAACATTTATAGATCAAAGCTTGTCTTCCTAGTGAGTCATGAGACTTAGACAGATATTTCATCTATACTAGCTGGGTGTCTCTGCCTGCCTAGAAGAGAGATGGGATTTTTGGGGCCCAGAGCAGGTGGGAAGATAGGAAGGCACCTCAGTCTTCTCTTCCTACTCTCTTTTTTTGCCAGCATTTGGTTTCCTTAGAGGTTGCAAGTTCAACATCTTATTTAGTTGTCAATCTACTTCTTTGATTCCAAAATATTTTCTTCTTTTGATGGTCTTCCTGGCCTGTCTTTTCCAGATGTTCTTCCTTGTGCCATCCATCCAACTTATTTCTCTTGTTACCGTCTGCTTATTCTGAAGCTCCACCTGCCTCCCTATGCTCTCTCTCCTGCCTCATTCTCTTCCCTTCCCATTTCTCCAGCTCACAGGACAACAGGTATAGCAGAATATTATTAGCAAAGTTACTTTAGAAGTTGAGCCAGGCACTCTCATGTCACAGAAGAGTCTGATACATGGAAGGGGATGTGTCTTGACTACTGTCATTCAGATAGTAGATGCCAAAGTTGCAAAAAACCTCCCATAATGCCTTACTCTGCAACTAGTTCTCTTTCTATAATACCACATGGCTTCTCTTTTCCCTTGTTTTCAGAAATGTATCCCTAATCATTTCTTTTTGGCTCAAACATCTATCTTGGTCTTTTCAGACTCTATCTGTATCCCAATCCTTGAGGACCCTGAAGTGGGAGACAATGGGAGACATCCAGGGCCTCAAGTAGGAAGGCTTTGTCTTGATCACTAAGGTGGCAGGTTTGGAGCTTAATTCCAAAGCCAAGTTACATTTCTGATGTGACATACCACAAGTGTGGGTCCCAGGACACTTTAACCATTTGGGAAAATGAACAGTGATGAAATAACATTGTCTGCCTGATACATGAAAGGAACAGAGGCCGAGAAACATTCTCTGGATAAAGGGGAAAATGGAATTTTGTTCCTTTCTGAGCCATTCAAGGAGCACAAGTGGAACCCTTTTTCTTGGAAAAGTTGGGGACTTGGGGTAGGGACAGCAAATGGGAGACTTCCAAGTAACCAGAGGGGTCATGATTCACCTCCTCTCTGGGAATGACACATGCTTTTCCCCTCCCCCTTTCTTCTCAAGAAACAATTGATACAGCCACTATGGAGAACAGTATGGAGGTTCCTTAAAAAAACTAAAAATAGAACTACTATACGACCCAGCAATCTCACTACTGGGCATATACCCTGAGAAAACCATAACTCAAAAAGAGTCATGTACCACAATGTTCATTGCAGCTCTATTTACAATATCCAGGACATGAAAGCAACCTAAGTGTCCATCGACAGATGAATGGATAAAGAAGATGTGGCACATATATACAATGGAATATTACTCAGCCATAAAAAGAAACGAAATTGAGTTATTTGTAGTGAGGTGGATGGACATAGAGTCTGTCATACAGAGTGAAGTAAGTCAGAAAGAGAAAAACAAATACCATATGCTAACACACACATATATATATAGAATCTAAAAAAAAAAAAAAAAAAAGAACACTCTGAAAAACCTAGAGGCAGGACAGGAATAAAGACCCAGACACAGAGAATGGACTTGAGGACACAGGGAAGGGGAAGGATAAGCTGGGACAAAGTGAGAGAGTGACATTGACATATATACTCTACCAAATGTAAAATAGATAGCTAGTGGGAGGCAGCCACATAGCACAGGGAGATCAGCTCGGTGCTTTGTGACCACCTAGAGGGGTGGGATAGGGAAGGTGGGAGGGAGATACAAGAGGGAGGAGATATGGGGATATATGTCTATGTATAGCTGATTCACTTTGTTATAAAGCAGAAACTAACACACCATTGTAAAGCAATTATACTCCAATAAAGATGTTAAAAAAAAAAGGAAACAATATCTCCTTCTGGGTACTTCTGTGCAGAGCAATCTGTGCTCCTTCTAGGGAAGCTGCAAATGGCAGACCTGAGAGACACCCATTGCCTGAGAACACCGGAGGCCAGCTGTGTGCTGATTTCCCCCAATAACTCTTATTCATCCCTAAGATCTCAGCTTTGATGTCCTTTTCGCTAGAATTTCCCCTGGTCCTTCAGAGCCCTCAGATTCCTCTGTATCAGCTCTCATTGCCAACTGCACCTTTTGCTCTTGCCACAATTGTGATTAGATCACTTATCATATCTTGTTATTTAGTGTCTATCTCCCATTCTTGAACTTCACCTTCATGAGGGGTAGTGCTTCTCTTCATCATCCTAGTAATATAACAAAGTGCTTTGCCATTGTAGGAATTTAATGGATATTTATTATGTGACAAATGAATATGAAAGGTTGAATTTCACTGCAAGAGCCAAGTTATCACATTAGACAACAATGCCGGGCACCAGGCAATGACTGATATATTATCTGACCAGTGGAATAGTGGAATAGGTGAAGAATGCTTGGAGTTCAAAGATGTAGAGGTCACTGTAAATTGGGAAGGCTTCCTGGCTGCAGATCATAAGCGGGTGTGGGCCCTTCATTCCTCTTACATTCCAGTCCATCAGGGTTTAAATCTACTGACAACTCTGCCCAGATTCTTAGGATGTTTTCATGGGCCAGAATACCAACATGAGTAAGCACTGCCACCATCGTGCTAAGTTTATCCAACAGCAGTTGCTGTGGTGTATTGGCCAGAATTTGTTGATGTCTTATAATGGCAATGTCCGAGTACAGGTTCCAGCAGCTGTTTTCCAGTACATTCTTAGGGTCATACTTCCAAGATAGTGTTGATCCTCTTACTACCTTACAGTGAACAGCTAGCAGTTGGTGTGCCATCTTAGAAGCATCATCCCTCTGGAATAATCCATAATGCATGAAGGAGCATACCTTTTAGTACTTTCCACCTCACTATAGATACTTAACATTAGGGCAGGCACCAGGTGGAGCCCTGAACACTGCTGCCTACTCTGGGCAGGGCAGGGACCAACAGGGGTCTGGGATATGTAAATGGAAGAGCAGATATGACGGCTGTCTGCAAAAAGGACAATCTACAATAGGAGGCAGAATATCTGAGAAACTCTTGATCTCTTTGCTACCATCATATGCTTAAAGTATACTACAGTGCTCACCTGGAACTATAAGTAATAATTTTTTTCATTGCTAGTTACTCTTCCTTAGCTCTATGAAAACTGGCATGGTGATTATTCTGTATATTCTTTTGTTCTTTTAAAAAATGAGGTATAATTGACATACAACAAATTATTCATGTTTAAAATTACAAATCGATAAGTTTTGACATACGTATATGTCCATGAAAGCATCACCACAATCAAGATAATATATCCTTCACTCTCAAAACTTTCCTCCAGTATCTTTGTACCTTTACCCACTGCTTGTCACTGTCACTTCATCCTCAAGCAACCACTGGGCTGCTTCTATCACTACAGAGAAGTTTTCACTTTCTAGAATTTTATATAGGTGGAATCTTACAGCATGCACTCTTTGTTGTCTGACTTATTTTACTTAGCATTTTTTTTAGATTCATTCATGATGATGTGTATCTCAAGTTTATAGTAGTTCATTGTAAGGATATAGCATCATTTGTTTATCTTTTCATCTGTTGATGGATGTTTGAATTGTTTCTAGTTTTTGGTTATTACAAATAAAGCTGGGATGAACATTTGTGTTTATATGTGTCTGTGTAGATATATGATTTAATTTATCTTTGGTGAATGTCTAAGAGTAGAATGACTGAATCACATATTTAATTTCTTAAGAAACTGCCAAACTTCTTTCCAAAGTGATTGCACCATTTTACACTTCTGCTAGTAGTGTATGAGAGTTCCAGGTGCTCCACATCCTCATCAACACTTATATGATCAGTCTTTAATTTTAGCCATTCTGATGAGTGTGTAACAGTATCTCATTGTGGTTTTGATTTGTGTTTCCTAATGACTAATGATGTTGGGCATCTGTTCATGCATCTATTTGCCCTCTGTATATCTTCTTCAGTGAAGTGTCTTTCAAATCTTTTGCCTATTTAAAATTTGTCTCTTATTAATGAGTTTGAGAGTTCTCTACATAGCTGGATACAATTCCTTTGCCAGATATGTGATTTGAAAGTATTTTCTCCCAGTCTATGATTTGTCTTTTTCTTCTCTTAACAGCGTCTTTCAAAGTACAGTTTTAAATTTTGATAAAGCCTAATATATCAAGTTTTTCTTTTATGGGTCACAGTTTTGGTGTTGTGTCTAAGAAGTCTTTGTCACAAAGTAGTTTTCTCTATATTTTTTTCTAAAAGTTTTATTATTCTACACTTTTACATTTAGGTCTATGATCCATTTTAAGTTAATTTTTGTATATGACATATGGCATGAATTGAAGCCCCCTTTTTTTGGCATATGAATATCCAATTGTTTCAGCAACGTTTATTGAAAAGATTATATTTTCTCTACCGAACTGATTTTGCACCTTGTCAAAAATCAGCTGTTCATATATGTATGGGTCTACTTTTTTTTTTCATTTTATACATATTAGTGTATATGTGTCAATCCCAATCTCCCAGTTCATCACACTACCACCACCACCACCACCACTCCCCCCCGCCCCGCTTTCCCTCCTTGGTGTCCATACTTTTGTTCTCTACATCTGTGTTTCAGTTTCTGCCCTGCAAACTGGTTCATCTGTACCATTTTTCTAGGTTCCACATATATGTGTTAATATACGATATTTGTTTTCTCTTTCTGACTTCACTCTGTATGTCAGTCTCTAGATTCATCCACATCTCTCCAAATGACCCAATTTCATTCTTTTTTATGGCTGAATAATGTATAGGTCTATTTCTATTTCACTGATCCATGGTCTGTCTTTATGCAAATGCTACACTGTATTGATTACTTTAGCTTTATATTAAGTCTTGAATTCAGGAAGTGTTAGATCTCCAAGTCTGTTTTCTTTTTCTTTACTTTTTTTTGCATTTCTAGATGAGTTTTAGAAGAAATCTGCCAATTTCTACAAAGCAGTGTGCTAGGATTTTGATTTGGAATGCATTGAATCTATCGCCTAATTTGGGAGAGAATTGATATCTTAACAATATTCAATCTTCTGACTCATGAACAAGGTATAAAGCTCCATCTATTTAGGTTTTCTTTAATTTCTCTGAGCAATGTTTTGTAGTCTAGGTATTGAATGTATTTCATCAGATTTATTCCTAAGTATTTTATATTTTTTGATATTATTGCAGATGGTATTATTTCTTAATTTAACTTTTGATTGTACATTGCTGATATATAAGAATACAATTTTGTATATTGATCTTGTTTCTGCAATCTTGCTAAACTCATTTATAAGTTCTACTACTCTTTTTTGTAGGTTCTAGGGAACTTTCTACATAAACAGTCATGTCATCTGTAAATAAAGATGGCTTCTTAATTCTTCCTTTACAATACAGATGCAATCTAGGTGCTTTAAATTTCCTTTTCTTGCCTTACTGTACTGGCTAGACCCTCCAGTAAAATATTGAATAGAAGTATTGAGAGCAGACATATTGTATTGCTCTTGATCTTAGGGATAAAACTTTAATCACTCACCATTAAGTAATATCTTAGTCTAGTTTTGGTATCTGGCTAATGCTAGCCTAATGAAATGATTTGAAAAAATAGTCCTTCCTCTTCAAGTTTCTGCAAGAGATTGAGTAGAATTGGTACTATTTTTTTCCTTGAATATTTGGTAGATTTCACCAGGGGAAAATATTATGCTTAGAGTTATTTTTTCTTTTGGGGGGGTTAGTTTTTAACCACAAATACATTTTATTTTATAGATATAGAGCTATTCAGGTTGTCTATTTCTTGAGTGAGCTTTGATAATTTTTTTCTTTTAAGGAATTTGTCCATTTCATCAAATTTGTCAAAATCATCAGAACAAAGTTGTTCCTACCATTCCTTTATTATACTCTTAAGATCCATAGAATCTGAAATGATGTCATCTTCCTCATTTATGATATAGGTAATTATATTTTACTCCTTTTTTTTTCCTGCTTCAATCTGGCTAGAGGTTCATATGTTTTATTGTCTTTCTCAAAGAACAAGCTTTTTGTTTCATTGTTTTTCTCTATTATTTTTCTGTTTTATATTTCATTGAGTTAGGTTATGTTCTTTGTTATTTCCTTTTTTGTGCTCATTTTGAGTTCTTCTCTAGGTTCTTAAGGTAAAAATTGAAGAGTACTGGTCATCCTACTCTTGTACATTGTAACATTGTAACAAGGTATTTTGTAGAATGTCCTTCTACTTGAGTTTGTCTGATGTTTTCTCATGATTAGTAGTTATGGATTTTGGGGAAAAATACCACAGGTGTGAAATGCCTCTTCATCACATCATATTAGTGTCTACATGATATCAACATGACTTATCACTGGTAAGGTTAATCTTGTTTACTGGGTAAGGTAGTATCTGACAGATTATACATTTTCTTTTCCCATACTGTATTTATTAAGGGTCACTAAGTCCAATGGAAGATACTCAAGGAGAAAGGAATTAAATTCCACTTCCTGGAGAGAGGAGTATCAAAGAATTTGTGGACCTATGCTAAAACCGCTATAATAGTTAGTAAATATTTTTGGGGAGATATCCTGAGGCTATGTAAATATCCTGGTCCTCTTTAAAGCTTCCCCACTTATTTTATCATTCATCCATGTACTTGCCTGCAGCAACGATTACTGTGGTGTCTTAATGGTGATTTTCTATTTCTCTCACTCCTTCTACATTTATTTGGAATTTTTCTGTTAGAAAGATTTGTTCCTTCTCTCTCAGTTATTTATTTTCTCAGTTATTTACTTATATCAGTATGGACTCATGGATACTTATTTTATTCTTTAGGTTTTAATCCAATGTTATAATAGATATTTTATTCCAGCTTTAGCCATTGGAAACTTTTTTCATGTTGACTCCTATGTCCTTTTTATATGCCGTCCACTGGTTGACTTCTGAAAGTATTGTACAACATTCTGTACAGAGCCCACACTTTCTTTAGGACATGTCCAATACACCAGACAATGTGACTAGCCCACTCAACATTTCATATATTTCTGAAATAAATTGCTGTGAGATAAACAGCCTTGAAAATAAGTAATTCTCAGGAAATTATTTGGCTGCCCAAACTTGACTTATATACATAAGTGAATATAAACCTTATTTTTTCCTTTTTTACCACTACTTTTACTCTAAATTTCTAAGGCCAGCTCTCATGCTCCCATCTCAACAACTTCCTGTTTTTGTTGCATGTTGACACAGCTCTAAAGTTGACTGGCCTTCATTGTGATTTTTGGGAAGGTTAGGTGGGTAGACTTTGAAGTCAAGAGATGAGAGTTTATCCTGACCAGCACAATGGATCAACTGCTCTCTAATCTACACATGTATAATTGAAAATAGTGGACAGATAGTTTTTGTTTTGATCAGAATTCTCAGTGTTTCTCCAGAGAAAAAGTAATATCAGGTAGAGAAAAAAATAACAGAAGGGGTGATTCAGTCTGACATAAAAAGCCATTTTCTACCTTGCTACTTTATATCAAGAATTTTCATGGCTGAACTTTCTCTTAACTGGACTATGGGCAAGTGCTCTGAGCTAACCAGCTCCTGAACATCTCTCTCTAGCTAAGGCTTCCAGATCCTGGGAACTCCATGAGAAAGTGAAAACTGAAGTCCATCGTGTGGTGGCATTACCTACCTGGATTCATATAGTTGCTTTGTCTGAGGTTCTTTATTGAATCAGTTGACTTTTTTGCTAGTCTGGCTGAATTGAACAGTGCTTTTGGCATCAATCAGACCCCACTGGACATCTTTAGCAATTGTACGTGTATGAAGCAGGAGAGGACCAAGCAGGGCAATCTGGGCTTCTGAATGATTCTATTCATTCCATGGAAGCATTACCTACTGCCTCACGGCATTCCCAAAGCCCTTTCCATTTCCTTCCTAGTTCTCCACGGCTTTGCAACTTCAGCCTTCCATCCCCCTGCCACATGGGTTATTTCCAGTCTAAGTTTATTTAGGCACAATCCCTTTCTTCATATACCTGTATATGTTGGGTTTTTCAATATGTCCAGCATCCTCTCCTCACCAGCTGCCTTTTCTACAAATGACAGCATTTGGACTCAAACACGAAAGAAATAAGTCCTCTTCCGTTCCTGGGGCAGTCACCTGCCTCAGCCTCCAGAGCCCTCCTGTTCCATTCTGTTGATCTTGGGTAAACTGTGGAACTGGATATGGTGGAACAGAATTTCCGAGTCATTTACCTGAACAGTTTATATCCTTTGGATCTCTCCCAGACAGCTTGCTGTATCTCAAGTAAGGTTCAAATTCTTTATTCTGACCTCTTGTGGCTCATAAATTTTGACTTATACGTGAGCTTTGTGTCCACATTTCTTAGTTTGCTTTGACTCACACCAGAGAGGTAGTTCGGGCTGATGAGTGACCCATTAAAGCAACCATTAATAGTGTTTAAAATATATATACATTTCTATGTATGCACACATTTATTTAAACTTTTTTTGGCATTGACAAGGCAGAGAAGAAGCACATATCATGCACAGATAATCCTAATTCATTCATTTATTCATTCAAAAGCCATTTCCAGGGCAACTTGCATCTTTGGGTAGCCCCTATTGTGGCTGTAAGGTTACTACCATGAACTCATTCATGAATTTAACCATGCACCAATTATATGCCAGCTTCTACTCAAAGTTCAAGGATGGCAAATATGAACAAGACAGGAAAAAGTCCCTGCCCTTAAGAACTCACATTCTGGTGTATTCACACAAAATGTAAAGGAATGAAGGGGGAAGAGAGTTAACACTTGTGTTGGGTGATTGTATAATATATTAAACTCATTAAATTCTCACAAATATCCTATGAATTATTGCTGATCCTTTTATATCACCTTCTCAAGACCCTCTAATCCTCCCACCTGGTCCCTTTCTTACATCTATTCCATAAAGAATTTCACATGGATGACACAGATAGGCAATCAATTATCACTCAGTGAAACATACTATATAGAGATATGGTCAAGATGCTAAGGGTCAGGAAAGAGAGTGTTCACTGTCCAGGCAGGTAGAGATCCTCAAAGTTTATTGTGCATAAGGATTACTTGGAAAGCTTGTTTAAATTTTTGATTGCTGTGCTTCTGCCTTAGAGATACTCATACAGTACATCTAGGGTAGAAACCAGGGATCTGAGTTTTAACAAATGCCCTAAGTTATTCTAAAGGAGAGACCCTTCAGATTGACAAACAGTGGTCTAGGAGGAGGTAAGACTCCTCGGTTGTCTAGGCGATTCCTTCTGGGGTCCAATGTGGCCAAATTTATTTCTTACTAGTATTCTAATGTATTAAATATCATTACCAGGTGGATTTATTTATTCATTTCATGATTTTTTCCAATATCACTATTACTTAACACCTTAATGTGAATTACATTATCAGTTGCACTGATCCTTGACAGAAGAAATGAAGGCAGCATAAAACACAAAGTGAAGGCCATGAATAATGGGGAAAGGCAAAGACCCCATTTCCAGGGCTCAGTTGAGAGATAGAGTGCCAGGCTCTGCTTGAGATCTTCTTACAAGTCTCTGCTTCATGGCTTCATCCAAAGAGGTCAAGTATGTGGAGAGTAGCTCAGTGCCCCTTGTCTAGTTTCTTCTGCCTGAAACCCATTTTACGTACCATTGCTTCTGTTTTTTTCTGGATTCTTTCCTCTCTGATCAGATGACTCTCAGAATTCTGTTTCCCTGTAGCCTTCCCAGACATAACTTTACTTCTTTACATCATCTCAGGAAATTCTTAGGTCTTTTGTGTTAGGACTGACCACGTGGTCCTGGGTATGTTATTGATTACAGGCATGGCTCTTAGTCCTCAAACTCAGGTGTGCAAAAAGTGTCGCATTTATTTTCTTTAAATCATCATAAATACAGCTCTTCATGTTGTTGGGAAATTCAGTCTGATATCCTGGGGCTCCCCAGACCCCAGGGTCCCAGGGTCTTATGAGCACCAGAACTTTGGGGCGGCCCTTCTGGTCATGGACAATGATCCACACTGGTTAGAGCTGCCTGTTGTCCCTTCGTGGTGTTACTTCAAGTCCCTTGGCTCTGTTTATATGTGTCACACTGAGAACATGTGGACTTTTGTGGAGGCTGGGTGCCCGCTGGGCATGGACTAGGTCCCTTTGGTACACACGAAGCTCCCCTCTCTGAGTTTTTGCACTCAGATAATGCTACCAAGAAGCAACACATGGGCCTCACTCACAGTGAGAGCTAGAACAATCTGTTTGAATAGTTCAGGCTTTGTTTGGAGGTGAAACTAAAAGTCACTTTCTTTTGTCTTTTGTATAAGTCACTAATGGAAGAAATGTTGAACAACTGGATAGTTTTACACAGTTAAGAAGAAAGAAAACAATGATTTTTTGACTGCTTTCTTTGGAAAATAATATTGATATTGAAAACTTACTATGTATCAGGACATTGACTATGTTATCCTATCGAATCCTTGTAACACATTTAGGGGGAGATAGCAACCTCCAGATTATGCAATTATAGGGGAAGAAACAGAGACTGAGAGAGGGTGAGGTATTTGTCCAATACAAAAAAATTTAGGCACAGAAAAGTAAGTGACTTGTCAGTGCTGAGAGTCAACATGGGTCTCTTGAGTCTAAGACCAATATTTGTTTTCCCACATCATGGGATCTGTCTGCTATTGCTACAAATTTGACTAAAAAGATTATTCCTCAAAAGCTCCATTTCTTTCTTTTGTATTTAGGTTGCTAAGCTATTTGCCTATTTATAATGACAGCTCTAAAATATATTTAATATTTGAAAAATAAAATTTTAGCAGAAGTCTAAGACTCTTCATTCAAGTGTTTCTTTTGTCATTTACTTGTAGGTATAATTAGTACAAGAAAAGTCGACTTTTGCATGTTATATCCTAAATTGCCATAACCATTGAATGTCAACCTCTGCCTATCCTTGACTCCTCTTCATGAAGTAAAATGTATAATTTATTATAAAAAAAAGATGAAATTCATCTTCATGTGCAAAGTGATCCTTATGTTTTGATGGTAATTCTCCCATATCCAAAGTCACTTTGGGAGAGTTCAGTCACACTTTCTAGTATAAGTTCTCTCCTTCAAGTGGCCTAGGGCTAAATCAACCCAGACCAATGGATGGCCTCATTCAACTTCAAATCCTCCAGAGGAAGAAATCCTTCAATTTTCTTCTTCCATTACTTCACAATCCTTTATCTTAAACATGCATTTCTACCTGTGCAACTTATATCTTGCCTGCTGTGATTTCAGTAGTTTTTCCTCTTGAAACTTCTTCAGAAAAGATGGAGAACAGCTGGCCTCTACTCTGCATGTAATAACCCCTCTGAGACTCAAATATTGTTATTCATTTCCTTACCTTTAGCGGAAGAAATTTTTTGTTGGACATTTTGGAAGGCCTACCGGATGCAGCTTTTAATAAAATATCCATAAGCTGGAAGAAAGCTACCAGAGAGGAGATGACCTCTCTTGGAACCAGAGCATCATGAGGACCATAAAATTCAAAGGCAGAACTCATATGGAGGAGTACATGCTGCTGGAACAGCCATTGTTTTGTTTGTTTGTTTGCTTGTTTTAACAAGGCAGTGTTTTATTCTAATCAGTGTGATTAGAACTATTAGCCAATGGCAAGAAATTGGCACCATTTATGCTTACTCTCACATAATTAATTTAAAATTAAAGGGAAATAAATTTAGATGTAAAGAAATCATGGCGAGGAAAACAAAAGAAAATGTCAAAACATAGGAGTCATCATCTTTCGTATTTTTGTCCTTGTAACTTCCAATATTCCATCATCTCATAATGATTTATTGAGTCCCATGATGTCCCAGGCACTGTCACCACGGTTATAGTGATGACAAGAAAGAAGTCATAATAATTATTATCCCCTTAAAGTAAATATCAAATTCATTCAAACAATTCTTGTTAATCACAATCCTTGCCATATAGGAATTTTAAACCAAGATAGAAACACTGATATAAATCCATTCAAAGAACATAGAAAAAAAATTAAAATATAAAGGAATTGTAGGCAGCATAAAGTTTAAGAATCTTGGAATAGAATGACAGACTCTTATACTTGGAGGGTATCTGAGGCAACTGCATGTGCAAAGGCCCTGAGGCCTTGATGTATTCATGGAAAAACAAGGCCAATGTTCCAGGAACACTTGCAGAGAGAGAGAGAGAAATGGTAGAAGCCAAAGTCAAAGAAAGCCAGAGTCCAGGCTGTTAGGGCCCTGTAGACCAAGATACAAACTTAGGAAGCTGTTGGAAGCCTGAACGGGAAGAAGGAGTATTTAGCAGGCATGGATTTGGCTATATCCTCAGCTTACAGAGCAGTATCTGACATGGAAATAGATCAGTAAGTATTTCTTAAATTGATGGATGGATTTGCTCTCATCATCCTGACCTCACCCTCTCAGATGTCCTCTTCTTTGTCAATAGTCTCCTTAAAACAGGCAGGGGATTGAAAGCACCTCTCTTGAGCTGTCAGGCTATTGGGCAAGACTAGCACCTCCTTCAAGGTACATTTTACATCTATTCCTACAGCCCTAAGACTTTTGCTCTTCAAGGAGCTTCACCTCACTGCTCATGTGGAATTGCGTGGAGTTACGTAGTAAAGTCAAATGCCAGACTCCTTTTGCTGAGCCAAAGATGAAGTCTTAGGGGCTGCTGTTCTCCTCTTTAAAGCCCTTTCCCCTGACCAACCTGAGCCAGGTTGCTCTAAAACCTTTCCATATAATTTTTGGTGTGAACTAAAATGTAGAACTTTACATTTATTGCCATTAAGTTTCATCCTCTTGGCTTCTGTTCCTTGCCTTCTGGAGAAGGCCAAACACAATTGGTCTTTAGAACGTTGGTGAGAGGCCATGTCATCTTCAAAGCAAAGGGTTCAAGGTGTTTTCTTAGGACATGATTATGGTAAGAAGAGCATTTGGTGGAACGGCTGGAGTAGCAGGACACATTAGGAAAGGCACGAGCTGGAGAAAGAGCAGATTTTGAAGTCAGGTCGGTTTGCGTTTAAATCCAGGACCTGCCACTTAACTGTGATTGGGCAAGTTAAATAATCTCTCTGAACCATGACATCAGTGAATTGGAAACAGTACACTTCAGAGTGTTATGTTGACCATAAAAAGGCAAAGATGAGAATTGGTTTGTAGTGTAACACACAGCAGGTCCTGAATAAATTCAGTCATTACTCCTCTCTGCTGTTGGGCAGTATTTAGATAGGCTTTTAACACTCACAGAATCCTTGTGCAGAAGATATTATTGTGTTCATTTCCTAGTTGTGGAAACTGTGTAGTTAAGTAATCACTAGTATGTGGTTGAATCAGGAGTCATCCAGGCTTGTCACACTTAACCCTTCCTTTCTCTCCCTGCTGTACTTGATCATTCTGACTGAAGTTTTCAGGGGCTGGTGGATCTCAACCCTAAAAGCAATTTGGTAGAGATGCACCACTCAGAATGGAAACAAAAATTGCAAACTTGAATCTCTCACTGGTATTGGGCTTATGAAATGGCCATGTTTTCCTGGGGCCTGTGTCAGGAGAAAATGTCAAGCTGGTGTTGAGGGGAGAGATGGAGTCTTGCAGGATACCCAATGGGAAGACATAGGACAATATGTCCTGGTTGCTTTAAATGTTCAAATGCCCAAAGCAGGAGACTGGGTAGGCTTGCATCTTGTTCCTCAGCATGGCTTTCTGTGGTTCCTGGAAAATGAATAGCTTATTGAACTAGAAAGAGCTGACGCAAGTGCTATACCATTTTATTGGTGAATGCTTGCTCGAAATCCAGGAACATTTAAGTTGGCTGTTCTCAGCCTCACAGAGGTCGCCAGCTGCTTGGGTGTCTATGTCTCATCCTCCTACTTGTGAGATATGGGGAGAGGAGGACTGCAAGGTTAATGTCAGGCTGGCCACCGGCGAGTTACCAGGTAAAGGAAGGGGAAGGAATACTACATAGTTTTTGTGAAAAGAGTTTTGGGTTCAGGCCAGGCTCCCTCTAGGATCCCTTATGCCCAGGTGAGAAATCTTGGGGCTAAGAATGGCAGAGTTCCATGGGAGGGAGCTCAGGGAAGATTTCATACTGGTAATTTTCTGTTTCTCAGAAATCTGTGAGCTTGGCTTCTGCAATTCTGTAGAAGGGAAGCATGGTGTCTGTCCCATGTTAAGGCTCTGTGATCTGTTTGGGGATTCTAGGAGAGGGTTTTACAGCAGGATGGTGGCCACGTCAGAGACAAGAGGCTGTAAGCCATGTGGCAGCCAGAGTCGCAGGGCCCCTGTGAACAGCGGAGTTGTTGGGATGCTCAGATGAGACCCTGGAAGCAGAGTCAGCACAGGCCTGGGCATATATAATTGCTCAATAAATGTAAAGAGGAGGAGGATGGTAAATTCTTAGGAAGTCAGGGCATCAGTTTGAACTTGCAGTGACCTCAGGCTGTTGCAGCTTTTCTGTCCTCCTATTCATATGTCTTAGAAAAGTTTAATTAGCCCGGTTTATCCCTTAGGTTGCCTGGAAATGGCTAGAGTCTCTTTGGGATAGACTGGCTCTGTTCAAGAGGAGTGAAGAGAGAGTGAAAGGAGGTATTACTTATAACAACTATGAGATGTTGTTCCTTAATATGTTATTTGTTGGATACTTAGTATATATTAGGCATATTACATATGATCACATTTAACTCACAGTTTCCTTGCATTGAACACAGGTTATATGACCTGTCCATGATAGAGACACACTAGGAAATCTGACCCTAGCCTATCTGGTTCAGAAGCCCAGATGAAGGCGGTACAGCAAGGGAGGAGGCTGTGTGGCCAGGTGCTTTGGTCATTGGTATAACCTTCGGCACTCAAAGAGCTTTTGCAAAGCCAGTCTAGAAATCACTCTTACAAAGGGCCAGCCATTTCTATGGTCTTGTGGGGACCAGGGCTTTGGATGAATCACCTGACTTCCTTTTCCAGTCAACATTCTTAAGCCCACTTGGTTGGAGTGTTCATATCCTGCCTTCACATTAGGCTGTTTGGACAGGACAGGAGAGCCTTAAAAAGGCTGAATAGAAAATTAATGATTTAGGCTCTTTTTCAGAGAGAAAATGAGAGATCAACTGTTTGAGATAGCACATTCCTTTTTTCCTAAGCTCGGGGGCTTGAGTTTTATTTTAAGCACAGCATGTTTCACAGGGTTCTCACAGCCGATGTAGTAGCAGGGAATAACTTAGCAGCCCTTGAACAAAGTTATGCACTGTGGTGATGGTGCAGGGTGGGGGAGGGCGGGTTAGAGTTTCTCTATTTCCTTGTTTTCAGTTCCAGAAGAATCAGACCTTCCGTGTTGGTGGCCTGACATAGGCCATGGCCTTGTCAGTGGCTCCTTAATTAACAAAGAGGTTTTATTTATCCAGTGCAAAGCTTGTCTTACCCCCTGTCCCCATCCGCTAAGCCAGCCATGCAAATCAGCACGTACAGAGACCTCAAAGAAACCCAACAGTGGACTTGGAAGAATCCACACAGCCGGCAAAGGGGAGTTTACTAAGCCTGGTCTCTCCGTTTCTTCTTCTTGGATTTAGTTTTTATAGGACTCTCAGTGTGTTTGTTGCAGGAAAATGGGGGGTGGTTCCCATAGGCAATCAGGTAATTGGAGTGATAGGTGTGCATTGGGAAGGTAAAGAGAAGAGTGACTTGGGCCAGAGCCAGCAATGTGATAGTTCAGAATTTTTGCAGCCTCAAGCTCATGGAAAAAACTTGGCAAGCTACAGCTTAAAATATAGGCCTAGTTTTTAGCCCCAAGGGCCTCCAAGTACATCTGTTTCCTTCCCCTGAAAGTCTCAGGCAGCTTTAATCTCTCATTCAGAGAGTCACAGGCTGGCGAGAGGAACTGGACTTTCACCTGTAGGCTCTGGCCCCTCTGAACAGCTAGGAAGGCCTCTTAAGCTGTCAGCCTCTTGGGAGCAGGCCCCACTGCTGGCAGACAGCACTGAGGCTGGCAGATGAGCTTATGTTGTAACTGGCGGGCTTCATACATTCCATAGAGGGAGGGCCTATGTTCTCCAGGAGATAGTGAGATGAGAGGGGTGCCAGGTTTTCTGTGATTTTTGCCTCTCAGCTGAGTTTGCGGGAGGAAACCAGCCACACAGACACCGTGAAGATTGCCTCAGTCATCCCATCTGAAAGCCACTCATCAGGGAGAGGAGAAAAGATGAGTGGTCAGCAGAGTAGAAAGTCCTTCCCAGGGCCAGCACTACTGGGGCCCTGAGTTTGAGTATCTTATCTAAATGCCTCCTTTTAACTCCTCCAGTTAAAGCCTCAAAGCATAGAGAAAGGGGATCCAGAGCTTCCTGGCTGTCAGAGCGATGAGACACCAGAATATCTATCCATTGGGTCCCTGGGGGGGGGGGGGTGGAGACATTTAGTGCCCACTATTAGGCATACATTTCCTTTGCAGTTGGATTGGAGCTGTATGAGCAGTTCTGGCCAATGGCTGTGTGATCAGAAATAATCTATGCCATGTCTGGGCTAATGCAGTGAAGAGCCTCAGTGCCACCTCCATCTCTCTCTCCTCTGACAGGGCAACCTTGAAAGGAATATACAGAGATGAAAAGACAACTAGACTGCTAGACCCCTGTGTCATTGGTTGGAGGAAAACCCCTACGAGCCATCCTGGACTTTCAGCAAGTGAGAATTATACTTTTGTTGTGCTAAGACACTGAGATTAGGAGTTTGCCTGTACCAACCACTAACAGTAATTATCCTGACTAATGGGATGATGTTGAGCTGGTTGTTTCCAGGGAAAGTCTTCTAGCATTCAAGTGCTTCTCCAGAATAGGCTGATGGAGACCTGTCTCTGTCTAGTCCTACAAAGACTCCACAATTTTTTGCAAGGTTCTTTTGTGAAAGACTTGAGTATTAACCAATCCCCAAAGGACATCTCTGGATTGTTGAGATCCCTGTGACTTTATGATTTGAAAACACTTCCTAGATGTCCAGAGAGCTTTTATTCATGCCAGTCTACCGACGTTACGGCTCTACCAACCACAATGAGTGGATCTGGTTGCACTGATATATTCAGCACATATTCACTGTGTGCCTACGAAGGTCCAGAGAGTCTTCTGGGAGCTGGGATGCAATGGCTTTTGGCCTGCTCCATGGCCCTGTCCCCATCCTCCCATGATGCTTGGTTATGTAACATGATGGAAGCTACCATTCCCAGAAGCTGATCATATCAATGATCTCCTCCCAATTTCTTAAGAACCTCATTAGGTAAAAATTCTTCTTCTGCTTTCTCTTACAGATAAAGGAGCCTGACTTCCAGAGAGCCTCTAGGTCACAAGGCCAGGAAGCGCAGAGCCTTCTCAGCTCCGATTCTGCAGCCTCTGTACTCTTTTCACTTCATGTGGACATTCCAATATACCTTCCCAGATTAGTCACATGAGATTCTGAGGATGTCCTCTCCATGGTCAACTTTGCTCAGTAAGCAGTGATCTTTCTTACTGGTCACAGGTCTGCTGGTTTGGATCTATAGGAGAGGAGGTGTTTCCCAAGAATCATGAAGTATGTACTTGTTTCTAAGAGACATGGATATGCACCTTGTAGAGTCTCTTACATAGGATTCAATCTGGCCCAGTCTCTTGACTTTTTCTGGGACTGTATCATACCTTTTGACTTGCACATTCTGCTCTGTTAGTGTATTTGTTGAGGAGGAGATAGATATATCTCTTTGGATGTCTATTTTCCAAGGTCTTCCCCCTTGGGCAGGTGGGGAGGTTTTTGTTTTCTATTCTAAGTGTGTTTCCTTTGATTTAGACTTCAGTAAAGAAGGAGAGTAACCACGAATTAATCCATCAAAGGGTTGCTATAAAATATGTCTGTGGTCCTGGTGTGAAGATTTAATAATAATGATTACTGGGTCGGGAATGGGGAGAAATGTGGGAATTAGAAGAAGTTGTCCAAAGTCAAAATGCATATTCCTCAAGTCAGAATGAGAGAGAAAGGAACAGGCGCAAGATGTAGACAAAGGAGTCATCTTGTTCCAGAGCCAAAGGAACTGCCAACTCAGTAAAATATTGCCTTTGATGCTTTTGCCTTAGGGACTTTCTCTTTAATGGAGGGTAATTAATTATCATCATCCACTCTTACTTAGTAATAATCCTTTTACAGGCACTTGCATATTCCACATGCATGCTGTTGTCTAATATCTAGGCTGGAGGGAAGTGGTTCTTGGGTGGATGAAAATTGCATCCCTGGAGAGCTTCTCCCTTGGAGCACATTCTCCCCAACACTCCGTGACTCACCAGCTATATGGAACTTTGAAAGCTTGACATTCTCTGCAAGGCCTGTAGAATAATGGATCCACATATGCAGGATGGCCTAAGGGAGTGAGAAAGAGTGGACACAACCCAGTTCTTGCTCGGGAAGCAGAAGAACAGTGCGAGAACCCTGGTTATTATTGGACAATCACTCTTTTTAAATTAAAAAAAAATTTTTTTGGCCTAGCCATGTGGCTTGCAGAATCTTAGTTCCTCAGTCATCAGGGATTGAATCCTGGGCCCTTGGCAGTGAAAGCACAGAGTCGTAGCCACCGGACCACTAGGGAATTCCCTGGACAATCACTCTTGATATACCAACCTCAGTTCTGTCTCTGTTCTACCTGAATGGCATTGGGCAAATCATTTAACTTCCTAAGTTGAGCTCTCCAACCTGAGTCAGGCATATGACATGTGTTTTTTCTCTTGACCTCACTCAGCTGTTCATGAAGATGACTGAGCTCATCTGGTGGCTGAAGGGATAGAGTTTTTCAAGCACAGGTGCAAAATAAATATAAGCTATGAAAGTTGACTTCACGATGATTACATGCCTTGAACCAGTGTTGCAGCACCCTGCCCCTTTGCCCACAGCTTCTTCTCTGGTTACTTTCTGGCTGGGAGGTTGTTCTCTCTCATGAAGGTGGGTGGTGAGAAGGCAAAATGGGGAAAGGGAACTAGCATTTAGAGATCATCTGAACTGGTCTAATACTTTGCCAAGGCACTTCATCTGTGTTTTCTTATTTAATCCTCACCATAACTCTTTGAGATTGTACAACTCATTTTACAGATGAGAAATGGGGGAAAAGTGGGGCTCAGAGAAGTTAAGTGACATGCTCAAGGCCACACGGAAAAAATCTGGTGTCAGTGGGGCACAAAGGCTGGGCTCTTTCCACTCTGCAAGACCTCCTCTTAGGTAGAAAAATGTGGGCAGTTGTGTCAAAGCCAGGAAGAGAGTGAAGCTGGATTCATCATCCGTGCACTTTCCTCCTGTGTTATTCCACTCCTCTTTTTTTCTAACTCTTAAATTATGTCCAGATCAGAAAAGGCAAAATGGTAGGGCTGACCTTCTTCAATCGCACCCTGAATTCCTGATTTCAGCATCCCCTTTTCCACACTCCACCCCTCCAGCTGCTTCTAGGAGTGATGTCTGCTCACCTCCCTACTCCAGGGCCAGAGCACACACCTCCCCTCTCTCTGCTGCTGCCCCACCCAGAGCCTCTCCCTGGCTCTTAGAGTTGCCAAGCTCCTGGCAACAGAGAAATCAGAGGAGGAGCGTGGGCTGCCAGGCAGTGTCAGGTACCCGAGACCCATCTGGGAAGATAAATGGAATGCTCTGCCCTTTCTGAGATTTCTGAACCACTGAGAAGATGGAATTCCAAAGATAAAGTTCCCTCCCTCTCCCCACCATTGGCTCTTTCTTGCTGATTTTAGTCTTTGGAAGGGGATGGAAAGAGACCTTCAGGGAGGCAGTCCAGTGGATGCTACAAGCTCATTCTCCACAGAGCAGCCCAGGAGCCACCCTCATGGTGCTCAGTCCTGGAACTCCTCTTACTCTGTCTCTCACTCTTTTTCTGCCACTCATACCATTTTCCCACATAAAATGTGATAAGAGAAACAGTAGCTAAGGGGTCAGCTAAGCACTGAATAGAAAGTGCTTTGATTCTAAGAAATTTATGATCCCTGTTCCAGCTTTTATGAGTGTTGAACTGAGATAAGAGATGTGGGGTGTGTGTGTGTGTTTGTGTGTACCTGTGTGTGTAAGAGACAGGGAGAGAGTTCACTGAGAATTTCCAACTTGAGAGGTGTGACAGATGCTAGGGCCAGTGATGGAAGAAAAATAGAGGGCCATTTTTTTTAACCATTAAAAAAAATTGAAGTATAGTTAATTTACAATGTTGTGTTAGTTTCAGGCATACAGCAAAGTGATTCAGTTATACATATACCCATTCTTTTTCAGGTTCTCTTCCCATATAGGTTATCACAGAATATCGAGTAAAATTCCTTGTGCTATACAGTAGGTCCTTGTTGTTTATCTATTTTATATAGAGTAGTGTGTATATGTTAATCCCAAACTCCTAATTTATCTCTCCCTACCCCGCTATCCCCTTTGGTAACCATAAGTTTGTTTTCTATGTCTGTGAGTCTTTTTCTGTTTTGTAAATAAGCTCATTTGTATCATTTTTTTTTTAGATTCCACATATAAGTGATATCATATGATATTTGTCTTTCTCTGACTTACTTTGCTTAATATGATAATCTCTAGATTCATCCATGTTGCTGCAAATGGCATTATTTCATTCCTTTTTATGCCTGAGTAGTATTCCACTGTGTATATATACTACATCTTCTCTAACCATTCATCTCTCAATGGACATTTACATTGCATCCATGTCTTGGCTATTGTAAATAGTGCTGCAATGAACATTGGGGTGCATGTATATTTTTGAATTACAGTTTTCTCTGGATATATGCCCAGGAGTGGGATTGCTGGATCATATGGTAACTCTATTTTTCCTTTTTTAGAGAACCTGCATACTGTTCTCCATAGTGGCTGCACCAATTTACATTCCCACCAAAGGTGCAGGAGGGTTCCCATTTCTCTGCACGATCTCCAGCACTTATGATTTGTAGGCTATTTAATGATGGCCATTCTGACTGATGTGAGGTGATACCTCATTGTAGTTTTGAATTGCATTTCTCTAATAATTAGCAACATTGAGCATCTTTTCATGTGCCTGTTGGCCATCTGTGTGTCTTCTTTGGAGAAATGTCTATTTAGGTCTTCTGCCCATTTTTTGATTGGGTTGTGTTTTTTTTGATATTAAGCTGTATGAGCTGTTTGTATAATTTGGAAATTAATCCCTTATCAGTAACATCATTTGCAAATATTTTCTCCCAATCCATAGGTTGTCTCTTCGTTTTACTTATGGTTTCTTTTGCTGTGCAAAAGCTTTTAAGCTTAATTGGGTCTCATTTTTGTTTTTATTTCCATTACTCTAGGAGACAGATCCAGAAAAAATATTGCTGCAATTTATGCCACAGAATGTTCTGCTTATGTTTTCCTCTGGGAGTTTTATAGTATCCGGTCTTACATTTAGGTCTGTAACCCATTTTTAGTTTATTTTTGTATATGGTATTAGAGAATGTCCTAATTTCATTCTTTTACATGTAGCTGTCCAGTTTTCCCAGCACCACTTATTGAAGAAACTGTCTTTTCTCCATTGTATATTCTTGCCTCCTTTGTCATAGATTAATTGACCATTAGTGCATGGGTTTATTTCTGGTCTTCTATCCTGTTTCATATGTCTGTTTTTGTGCCAGTACCATACTGTTTTGATTACTGTAGCTTTGTAGTATAGTCTGAAGGCAGTGAGCATGATTCCTCCAGCTCTGTTCTTCTTTCTCAAGATTGTTTTTGCTATTCAGGGTCTTTTGTGTTTCCATACAAATTAAAAAAAATTTTTTGCTCTGGTTCTGTGAAAAATGTTATTGGTAGTTTGATAGGAATTGCACTGAGTCTGTAGATTGCCTTGGGTATTATGGTCATTTTAACAATATTGATCCTTCCTATCCAAGAACATGGTATATCTTTCCACTTTTTGTGCATTGTCTTCAATTTCTTTCATTAGCATCTTATAGTTTTTGGAGAAGAGTTCTTTTGCCTCCTTCGGTAGGTTTATTTCTAGGTATTTTATTCTTTTGGGTGTGATGGTAAATAGGATTGTTTTCTTAATTTCTCTTTCTGATATTTTATTGTTAGTGTAGAGAAATGCAACACATTTCTGTATATTAATTTTGTATCCTTCAACTTTACCAAATTCATTGATGAGCTCTAGTAGTTTTCTGGTAGCATCTTTAGGATTTTCTGTGCATAGCATTGTGTCATCTGCAAACAGTGACAGTTTTAATTCTTCTTTTCCAATTTAGATTCCTTTTGTTTCTTTTTCTTCTCTGATTGCTGTGGCTAGGACTTCCAAAACTATGTTGTATAAAAGTGGCAAGAGTGGGCATCCTTGCCTTATTCCTGATCTTAGGGGAAATGTTTTCAGCTTTTCACCATTGAGTATGATGTTAGCTGTGGGTTTGTCATATATGACATTATTAGGTTGAGGTATGTTCCCTCTATGCCCACTTTCTGAAGAGTTTTTTTAAATCATAAATGGATGTTGAATTTTATCAGAAGCTTTTTATGCATCTATTGAGATGATCATATGGTTTTTCTTCTTCAGTTTGGTAACATGGTGTATCACATTCATTGATTATGGATATTGAAAAATCCTTGTATCACTGGAATAAATCCCACTTGGTTATGGTATATGATCCTTCTAAGGTATTGTTGGAGTCAGTTTGTTAGTATTTTGTTGAAGATTTTTGCATCCATGTTCATCAGTGATAGTGGCCTGTACTTTTCCTTTTTTGCAATATCTTTGTCTGGTTTTGGTATCAAGGTGGTGGTGGCCTCATAGAATGAGTTCAGAAGTGTTCCTTCCTCTGCAATTTTTTGGAATAGTTTCAGAAGGGTAGGTGTTAACTCTTCTCTGAATGTTTGGTAGAATTCACCTGTGAAGCCATCTGGTCCTGGACTTTTGTTTGTTGGGAGTTTTAAAATTACTGATTCAATTTCAGTACCAGTCATTGGTCTGTTCATATTTTCTATTTCTTCCTGGTTCAGTCTTGGGAGATTGTACCTTTCTAAGAATTTGTCCATTTCTTCTAGGTTGTCCATTTTATTGGCATATAGTTGCTCATAGTAATCTCTTGTGTCCTTTGTATTTCTGTGATGTCAGTTGTAACTTCCCCTTTTTCATTTCTGATTTTATTGATTTGGACCCTCTCCCTTTTTTTCTTGATGAATCTGGCTAAAGATTTTTTAATATTGTTTGTCTTTTCAAAGAACTAACTTTTAGTCTCATTGATCTTTTCTATTTTTTTTGTGTGTGTGTATGTCTCTATTTCATTTATTTCTGCTCTGACCTTTATGATTTCTTTCCTTCCACTAACTTTTGCATGTCATTTGTTCTTCTGTTTCTAATTGCTTTAGGCATAAGGTTAGGTTGTTTATTTGAGATTTTTCTTGTTTCCTGAGGTAAGCTTGTATCACTATAAACTTCCCTCTTAGAACTGCTTTTGCTGCACCCCATAGGTTTTGGATTGTCATGTTTTCGTTTTCATTCATCTCCAGTTTTTTAAATTTCCTCTTTGATTTTTTCAGTGATCCGTTGGTTGTTTAGTAGCATATTGTTCAGTAGCCTCCACATGTTTGTGTTTTTTGCAGTTTTTTTCTTGTAGTTGTTTTCTACCCTCATGGCGCAGTAGTCAGAAAAGATGCTTGATATGATTTCAGTTTCCTTAAATTGACTGAGGCTTGCTTTGTGGCCCAGCATGTGATCTACCATGGAGAATGTTTCATGTGCACTTGAAAAGAATGTGTATTCTGCTACTTTTGGATGGAATGCTCTATAATATCAGTTAAGTCCACCTAGTCTAATGTGTCATTTAAGGCCTGTGTTTCCTTATTGATTTTCTTTCTGGATGATCTGTTCATTGATGTAAGCGGGATGTTAAAATCCCCCACTATTATTGTATTACTGTCAATTTCTCCTTCTATGTGTGTTAACATTTGCTTTATTTATTGAGGGGCTCCTAGGTTGGGTGCATATATATTTACAATTGTTATGTCTTCTTGGAATGATCCTTTGATCATTACATAGTGTCCTTCTTTGTCTCCTGTAAGTCTGTATTTTAAAGTCTATTTTGTCTGATATAAGTATTGCTACTCTGGCTTTCTTTTGATTTCCATTTATGTGGAATATAAAGTGTCATTTTTAATAGAGGTCTCAGTTCAAGAGAAAGCTCAGAGGAAGAAGATGTGCTTAGAAGACAGCTTCTGGACCAGGTAGCCTAATGTGAGATCAGATAAGGCACAAGACCACAGCTAGGACTCAAAACCCCGAAGGCATCATCTGGAGCAGACTGCATTCTGGACTTGGTGCCCTTTTTTTTTTTTTATTACAGTGTCATCACTGTCATCAAAATTGGTAAGCTGTTTCAACTCCCAGACCATGGAGGTAAATTCATACACCATATGGCTACTTCCTGAGCAGAGCTCCTGGCTCAAATGCTTTCCTAACCTCTTAAATTTACATAATTTCCTAAATCTAGACTGTTTAGTGGTTATCTCACCAGAAAACACTGTTATAAGCATTCTTTGTCCACAGCTATGTACCTAGATCTGCAAATCTGTATATAGAGTCACTGTCTCTCACTGTGATGCATTCACTGAAGGGCCTTCATTAACATTATCCCATTAATCACCACAACCAGAATTCTATTTGGTGGAAAAAGCTAAGGAGGTTAAGCCCATGCCCAGATAATCACTGAGGAGAAGAGCTGGGGTGCAAACTTGAGCACCCAGCTCTAAGACCTGTGCTTTGAACCTGGGTGTTGGAGAAACCTTCCTCTTGAGAACCCACCCATCAGACAACAGGGTTCCCATCTAGTTATATCCTGTTCTGTTATTTATTATTGCAGAGCAGGCCACCCCCAAACATGGTGGTATAGAACAACAACTGTTTTATCATGTTTTCAAATTGTGAGGGTCAGTAATTCAGAGAGGGCACAGTGAGAATGGCTCTTCTTTTCTCCATGGTGTCTCAGCCCTCAGCTGGGAAGACTCAAGTGGCTGGAGGCTGGCATATCTGGGGCTAGAGGATCCACTTCCAATATGGCTTCTTCACTCACACCTGGTACCTTGGTTGGGATGGCAGTCATCTGTAACATTGACTTGTGGTATCTTAGCTTCATAGAGGGAATTCTTACATGGACTCAGGGCTCCAAGACTGAGTGCCCCCATGAAGGTGGAGCTGCCTCCCTTTATTAGCCTTGAACATCACCAAGCCTCACTTCTTCTATCCAGTATTGGTCAAGATGTCTCAAACCTGCTCATATATAACAGGACACTACTGAGTCCTCTCAGTAGAGGACTGTCAAAAAACTTGTAGCCATGTTTTAAAACCACTATATCTGTTAAAATTTTGTGTCAGTAAGTAAGTGTATTGGGCACTTTAGATCCTGACATATACCAAGGAAAAAGTACAAACACATTGTTTGGTTTATTTCTTCTTTTTAAATTAACTAATGGAGAAAATTTGGGTCTCTATTTGCTTGAAGGCATTTTCTTCCCCATCACTATGGTGATACAGTAGGAAGGGTATCAGCCCAGGAGAGAAGAGCAGGTGGACACCATCCTCCTGTGAGATGTCAACTGAAAGGAAACCAAAAACTCTGCCACTTTGGCTTTAGTTCAGACTCAGAATCAGTCCATTTAGTCAAAGTTTCCATTTTACAGCTGAGAAGGCTTAGGCTCAAAGAAGAGGAAAGATTTAACCAGAGCTGTGTGGTCCAATATGGTAGCCACTAGCCACATGAGGCTATTTAAACTGAAATGAACTAAATTTAAAATTTAGTTTCTTGGTTACATTTCAGATGCTCTACAGCTGCATGTGGCTGGTGGCTACTGTGTTGAATAGTGCAGATACAGAGCATTTCTATCATTGCAGAAAGTTCTCTTAAATGGTGTTGTTCTAGAGTCACACAACCAGTCTAGTCTAGTATAAAGCTGAATCCTAGTCTGGACCACCCTCCACTGTTGACCAAGCCCTGAAATTTTCTGCAGGGAGGCCTCAGTGAACTGGGACATTGTGTTCAGGGACTCAAAGCACATCTCAAAGGACAGAAACTGCCTCTTCTTTTTGTCTGTGGATTTTAGTCTGGCTGACTCTCTGATTAACCAAGTGACATTTCCAGGTATGTGAAAGATGCTGAAGGGCTTGGGCTGAGGGAAGAAGGAATGGGTGGCCCTGGGGTGCCTGCTGGGGATAGGGAGGACCCAAGAGATAAATTTATTTAGCAGCACTATGGGGGGCTAGCTTCAGAGTGGGGTTGAGCCCCCTGCCGGAAGAGGGAGCTCCCCTACTTTCACTGTAGTAGAGACAACTGTGTAACCAACACTCCTTTGGCTATAGTCCTGGCCTGTCAGGAGGCCTCCACCGCTGCTCTTAGGCCTGGCTGCTCTAAGGTGTCACCTCCCATCTTGGACAAGTTTCCAAAGCCAGTTTCCCTCCCTTCATAGGCCTCTTAGATCTGCCAAACACCAGCATCCTCCTGCCCACTTCAGGCCAACACTGCTGCCCTCTTAGCTGCTGCAGCAGGGAGAGAGCTGTCAGCACCCTCTCTATTCCATTGCCAGGTACCAGCAAAGCCTCTATGGCCTTGTGTCCTCTCAAAGGCTGAGCATCAGAGGCCTGAGTCCTGGCTCCTGCTCCACCCCCAGCCTTTTATGAGACCTTGGCCAAGTCAGTTCATCTCTACAGACTTCAGTGTCTCAACTGCAAAATGAAGGTGAGGTGGTTTAGGTCAGTGCTTCTCAAACTTTACACAAATCTCCTGGGGAATATTGGTAAAATGCAGATTCTGATTCTGTAGGTCTGGGGTGGGGCCTGGGATTCTACATTTCTAATAAGCTCCCAGGTGATGCTTCAGCTGCTGCTCTGCAGTGGCAAGGATTCAGTGTTGTCCTATACAGCTTTCTGCAATGGCAGAAATGTCCTGTATTTGAGCTCTCCAATGTGGCAGCCACTAGTCACAGTGGCTATTTTGCGCTTGAAATGTGGCTAGTGAGTCCAAGGAAGTGACTTATAAATTTTATTAATTTAAACTTCAGTGGCTACCATCTTGAACAACGTGGATAAATAATCTCTATGATCTGCCACTGACTAGCTGTGTGAATTTGGACAGGTCATTTAATCTTTCAGAACATGAGCTTTTCCACTAGTGAAAAGAAGGGAGGGATAGCTCTTCCTTCTTAATAAGATTATTGGTAAGAGTGGTGGTAAGTTATAGAATATAGACTGTACAGGTGTGGGATATATAGTGACAATATTATTATTATTATTACATAACATAGAATGGTGGGAAGGAAAAGGGCACTGGAGTCAGACAAACCTGGGTTCAAACACCATTTCCAGTACTTTCTAGCTCTATCTTTGGCCCTCTTGAGCCTCAGTTTTCTCACCTCTAAATGGCAAATAACAGTAACTCTTTCACAGGACTGTTAAGAGAACTAAATGGGTTAAGGGTCAAGAAATGACCGGTAGAGTGCCTGGACACAGTAGGTGGCTCAGTTTATGTTGAAATGTCACAGTGGAGCCACTCAGGGTCAGTGGACCTAGGGTTCAAATCCTGGACCTAGCACTCAGCAGTGTAAACTTGACCAGTTTTTTAATCTCTATTTGCCTCTGTTTTATCACCTTTCAAATGAAGATCATAATACTTGTCATAAAAGGTTCAATTATTTATTAATTTTTCCAGTCAACAAACATTAATTGAGCTCTTTCTTTACATATCAGACTCTGCCAGGTACTTGAAATATAATGCCAAGTAGAAACAGAAACTCTTCATACGATCTACTATGAGCTAAATCAACCATCATAAAAAGTACAGAGTACTGTGAAGCAGAGGTACCTGATGCTGCAGGTGTCTGTAATTTCCACCCTGGGGAAGAGGAATTGCCTGGGTATGAACACACATTTGCCAACTGGAAGTTGGAGGTGTGGGTCTGGAGCTGGGAGGAGAGGCTTGACTAAGGATAGGAATTCGTGAGTTATCTACTCATTGAGCTGTTGGACAGCAAAGGAGACAAGATTTGTAAAGGGTCGAGCACAGTATACATCTGAGGGGCTCAGTGTGTGGCTGTCTCCTGTCTCCTTCCATCCATGGAGCTTTGGAGCACACCACATGCTGGCAGAGCAGAGGCAAGCCCAGCCTCTGTATTGGAAACTCCCATCATTGTTGCAGCTCAAGTCTTCCTGAATTTGGAACAATTCCTTTCTCTGGTTGGAACAATTCATCAACAAATCTGGATGCACCAAATAAAACACCATCATAAATTTACTAATTGGTGTATATTTTACTAGTTCCCAGGTGACCAAACACCCCTAAATTCAATCTAGAGGGGAATGAGCTTTGAACTGATTCTCTTTTCCCAGGAGATCCAATGACCTGGCTTAACTGTATAGTTACTGGCCTATATGCAGCCCCCTCTGAGCTTCTGCTGCGTTTGTAGCCTGTAAAAATGAAAGGATAGCTTACATTGGTGAAGGCTAGTAATTTTGATTAATTAAAGCATCTGGTTTCCTTCAAAAGGAAGAGGCTTGTCTTGAGAGATGGGACTATGTCTTGAACTTCTGTATCTCTGCATGACCATCAGCACTGTGGTTTCACTTGGAGTATTGGCTATCTGGATGACTCAGTTACCCTCACCCCTACCCCAGGGCAGATTACATTCTCTAAGCAGATGTTATAAGAAAAACAACAGCCGGCCCCTCTGTCCTAAAGCCCTCATACTGAAACTTACTTCCTTTTCCACTTTCAAATACTCTTAGGACTGAGTCAGTTCCCCGAAAATCAATTATTAGAAAGCAAACTTGCTAAATAATCAATTCACCTATTGATTAATATGCCAAAATTACCAAATTGGATACTTTGCAGTATATGACTAGAGTGTTTAGCCACTTTAACAGGAATTTAATATATTACACTTAATATAATGTCTCATTTTTGCTACTAATGGTGTTAAATAAACATATTTTATCATTAGGAATGCTATATCAGCATTTCACATGGGAATTTTTCAATTTATGCTTATATTTATGTGGAACTGTTTTAACTGATAGCTACTTTTGATTTTCTTTGTACGCTTTAGAATATAAATTTTAATTTAATCTCGTTTAAATGGATTTACTTTGTATGTTTTCAAATTTAAAATTACACTTTTGATTTACTCCATGTTGAAGATTTAGTTTTAATTTAAATTTAATTTAAAATTCTTATGCATTTCCAATATTTTTAAACATAAATTAAATGTTGAATTGCTAGGAATATAAAATTAAGTTAGATATGCAGTTTGAGGAATTGGTGAATAGTACTGAAAAGTGCTTGATGTTTAGAAAAATGGAAAATGACACTGGAGTACAATAGAAATCAGAATTGTCTAAAAAACCCATTACCTATACAGTGTAAATTTGCAGCATTCAGTAAAGAAAAATTGAGATCTATTGATCCTGTAGCTATTATGAGAAATAGTCCATATCTTGTGACAAAAGTGACATTGTCCCTTTTTGGTAAATCAGCTAAGCAACTAGAAATATATTTTTAAATGTCAATTTTGGTTTTTGCCAATCTTCTTTCAGTTTTAGTATTTTTCAGATGTTAATCTACCTTGGTTTTCAGTCATTAGTAACCACATTTTAAAGTGCAAAATTGTTACTCCTGCTACTTTCAAGTTGATTCTTCCTTGACTATATGCCTGATCCTTGGCACATGACAAGTGTGGGAAATCTCTTCTGGTCATCCTCAGATCCCTTCCACTGCTTTTGCTGTACCTTTTCCCCTTGAATGTTTCTGCACACAGCTGCCAAGTGGATGTAAATTTTTAGTTAACTTTAAATTAAAACAAAAATAACTTAACTTTAAACAGTACTCAAAATAAAGCAGAATTTTATAACATTAATTTGTAATTTAAAATTTAATTACAGATTCAAAACCATCCCAAAGGAATCAGAATTAGTTAGAAGACAATTCTTAGTGAAAAGATAAAAGCATTTCCTCTATTATCAAGAACAAGACAAGGATGTCCATTCTCACCACTTTTATTCAACATAGCACTGGAAGTCCTAGCCACAGCAATCAGAGAAGAAAAAGAAATAAAAGAAATTCAAATTTGAAAGAAGTGAAACTGTCACTGTTTGCAGATGACAAAATACTATATACATAGAAAATCCTGAAGACACCTCCAAAAAACTATTAGAACTCATCAATGAATTCAGTAAAGTTTCAGGATACAAAATTAATATACAGGAATCTGTTGCATTTCTATACATTAAAAATGAACTACCAGAAAGAGAAATTAAGAAAACAATTAAACATCACAACATATGAATTTGGTAAATTTAGTGAATTAGTTATTTGGCAAATTGATTTAAAAACTGGCTTCCTGGGAATTTTCTTTCAGCCAATTGGCCTTTCAGGGAATTAGCTTTTACCAAATGGGCATTCATTGAAATGATTTTCACAGAACTGGTGATATCTACCCCTTTCCACATTTTATGCCATATGCCCACTGAATGCTGCAGGGGCCTGGGAACTTATCTTCTCACTTTGGTTCTCCTGGGAGGGAGTTTCACTGGTATCACGAGAAGATCATGGGTTTTGGGACACACTGCCTTGGGGTCAGATCCTGTCTCTGCTACTCTTTAAATGTGAACTTGAGCAAACCTCCTAACCCACTTCTGCCTGTTTCCTGATGTGTCCTGATCCCTGCTTCACAGATTTATAACATGAACTAAATAGCTATGTATATAAAATGTTTGGTGTCCCTGATAACTATATTCCATATATTCGGCCTAAATACCCCTTCTTTAATTTCTCCCCTGCTACTGTGAATGTTTGTGTCCACGAAAAATTCATAGGTTGAAATCCTAGTGCCTGTTTTGATGGTATTAGATTGGACCTTTGGGGGGTGATTAGATCATGAGCGCAGAGCCCTCATGAATGAGAGTAATGCTCTTATAAAAGAGGTCCTGGAGAGAGCTCCCTTGTTCCTCCTACCACCTGAGGGCACGATGAGGAGTTGGCAGTCTGCAACCTGATAAAGGACTCTCACCAGAACCTGATCATGCCAGCACCCTGATCTTGGACCTCCAGTCTCCCAGAATTGGGGAAAATAAATGTCTGTTGTTTATAAGCCATCCAGTCTCTGGTATTTTGTTACAGTAGCCAGAACAGACTAAGACACCCTCCTTGGCCATTCTCCTGTACCCCAGTGCCATGCAGACTATCAGATCTTTGGACCTTGTGACAACTCTGAGTTCAGCCATTGATAGCTGCCATCCCATGCTTATTCCTTCTTAGCAGAGCAAGCTCCATAAACCTTCATTCCTTCTCAGACTGTTCAGAGACAACAGCACATTTCAAGGGGAAATTAATTGTTAAGTCAATGTGAAGCTGAGCAGAAAGGAGACTTAGGGCTGGCACCATGATAGAGGGAGGGAACTCCTAAAAGGCCTTGCCTGGAAGAGTTGATACTCCACAGGCTTCAACAGTCACCTCAGAAAGGCCGGACACTCCCTGAAACTGTGTGCAGAAGAACTGAAAGATGAACCACCTAAATAGAAACCAAACCTCACAAGCATGAATTTCTGCAATGACACCCTAGTGCTGGGTACCCCGTGAGGGGCCAGGCTAGGAGACTGAGGTCACACTGCCCTTGGTCTCTCTCTTTCTCCACCAGTTGCCCATGAGCTTCTGACACTTTCCAGGAAGTATAAATGAGACACAAACCCTCTAGCCTGGAGATCCGAGAAGCCACATGACCCCTTGGAACAGCTAGTATTTGCTGAGCAGTTTAAAAAAGAACACTAGTGTCAGAGAGCCACCTGATAGCCCTCCTAGGGAACTTCTAAACTCATCCTCCTTGGGGAGCCACAGATTGGGCTCAACTAATGTGCCCCCATATGTAACCTGAATTTAATACAGCTCTATTGTTCTTGTCAATTGCATGCCTGGAAAATACAGGCCCCAAGTTTCTGTCTTGTGTTAGAGGAGAGATTCTGAGTCAAAGTACAACTGGGGAATCCATCTTGCTGGTGCCAGAAAGATCCCCCAGCCAGTAATGGCAGGCCCTGGAAGGGGCAAGGGACTTAGCGTTTGCTTCAGTTGATTTTGATATATTTGAGAACACTTTCTTAAATGCCAGAGCTGGCTTTTGTTTATCCTTGGATGGGAGAAGATAAGTTGGTTCAAAATGACTCTGGTTTGAGAGGACGGTCTCCCAAAGCCCCACTAGAAATAGACTGAAATCATGAATAATGTTGAGACTTGCACATGAGGCAGTCCAGCCTGCCATTCCCTGGAGCAGGAGAGCCTGTTAGCCAAGGGGATTAGACCAGATTGTTTAAACCCAGGGCTGCTGCGTCTAGCCTAAGGCTATGTGCAGTTTACTCCTAGACAATCTCTCGATTTATGAGTCTAAATCACATGGAGCGCTACTGTGAATCAACAGTGCTCATCCCTTGCAAGTTTTGAAGATAAGAGCTCCAGATGGGAGGCTTCCCTGGACCCAGGGAAGAAGAGAAGGACTGTATTTTCTAAGTCCATGAAAAAACATTAAACTGCTTTTTGGGCATCTCTGGCAGGCTTCTGAAATACAAGGAGGAGGAGAGTGATATTTTTAAGATCTCTTCTTTGCTGTGATCTGATTTGGTCTCAATGAAGCAAGGGGAAGAGTGAAAACTGGTCACACCTATTGGAGATACCGAGTTAGGGGTAGTCTCTCCTCTCTATGGAAGGTCTTTGCTGTACAGGACCCTTGACAAACATGACCTCAATCCTTCCAGAAGCATAAAGTCTTTGGCTGGAAAGGATGTCCATCTGGATTCTCTAGTTCAGTCCCCTGCCTCAGCTGTTGGACAGTAACCAGACTTTTTCTCAAAAGCCACTTATATTGGGTTTCAAGGGTCTTTAGGTACTGTCTGCTTTCATCTCACAACCTCAGAGAAAGAGAGCTAAAGGAATTCGGAATATACAATTTGGCAGTTTTAAAGTCAAAAAATTTAAGGACTGGAAAAATGCTGTGACTTGCTTAAATCTGCACATCAATTAGTATCAGAGTCTGGACCATGATAAAGAAATCTTTCCGCCTAGTCCTGAGACCCTTCAGCAGGATCCAACCATGCTCACCAGTTCCACCAAACCCGTGTCTGCTTAGGGATGTTTAATTGCTTTTGTGGGGTTCACTTTTTTTTCCCCTTCTAAACAGCTATCCTTAGCCTTGATGGGGATAATGGGCCATGCAGAATAGTATCATCTTTATGTTCTCCTTTTTCTTTTTTATTTTTCCGGTATGTTACTTTTTAATTTTTTTTAAACTAAGACTCTACTTTTTAGAGCAGTTTTAGGCTTACAATGAAATTATATAGATATTTCTCACATGCGTCCTGCCTCACACAAGCATACCCTCCCCATTACCAACATCACTTACCAGAAAGGCACATTTTTTACAAAAGATGAACCTACATTGACACATCATAATCGCTCAAAGTCCGTAGTCTACCTTAGGGGTATGGGTTTGGACAAAAGCATAATGGAATTATAATATTATACAGAGTATTTGTACTGCCCTAAAATTTCTCTGTGTACTGCCTATTCTCTCCCCTGTCACTCCTGGCAACAAATGATATTTTTGTTTCCAAAGTATGTCATTTGTGTTAGACATACATACATACAGTATGTAGCCTTTTCAGATTGGCTTCTTTCATGTAGTAATATGAATTTAAGTTTCCACCATATCTTTTCATGCCTTAATAGCTCAGTTCTTTTTTTAACATCTTTATTGGAGTATAATTGCTTTACAATGGTGTGTTAGTTTCAGCTGTATAACAAAATGAATCAGCTAAACATATACATATATCCCCATATCTCCTCCCTCTTCCATCTCCCTCCCACCCTCCCTATCCCACCCCTCTAGGTGTTCACAAAGCACTGAATAGCTCAGTTCTTTTTAGTATTGAATAATATTTCATTGTCTGGATGTACCTACCGTAGTTCATTTATCCATTCGCCTACTGAAGGACATCTTGGTTGCTTCAAAGTTTTGGAAATTATGAATAAAGCTGCTATAAACATCTGTGTGCACATTTTTGTGCAGACACAAATTTTTAACTCCTTGGGTAAATACCAAGGGGTGTGATTGCTGGAACATACAGTAAGAGTATGTTTAGTTTTGTAAGACATTGCTAAACTGTCTTTCAAAGTGGCTGTACCAATTTGCATTCCCACCAGCAGTGCATGAATGTTCCTGTTGCCCCACATCCTCATCAGCATTTGGTGTTGTGGGTGTTCTGGATTTTGTCCATTCTGATAGGTGTGTAGTGGTATCTCATTGCAGTTTTAATCTGCATTTTCTTGATGACATATGATGTGGAGTCTCTTTTCATCTGCTTATTTATTGTCTATATATCTTCTTTGATGGGTTGTCTGTTAAAGTCTTTAGCCCATTTAAAAATTCAGGTTGTTTGTTTTCTTATTGTTGAATTTTAAAAATTCTTTGTGTACTTTGGATAAAAATCCTTTATCAGATGTGTCTTTTGTAAATATTTTCTCCAAGTCTGTGGCTTGTCTTCTAATTCTCTTGATATTGCCTTTCACAGAGCAGTGGTTTTTAATTTTAAGGAAGTCTAGCTTATCAATTGTTTCTTTCATGGATTGTGTCTTTGGAGTTGTATCTAAAAAGATATCACCAATCCAAGGTCATCTAGGTTCTCTCCTCTGTTATCTTCTAGGAGATTTATGGTTTCGAATTTCACACTTCGATTTAGGATCCATTTCGAGTTAATTTTTGTGAAAGGTGTAAGGTCTGTGTTGAGATTTATTTTTTGGTACATATGCCCATTTGTTCCAGCACCATTTGTTGAAGAGACTGTCTTTTTTTTTTTTTTTTTTTTACATCTTTATTGGAGTATAATTGCTTTACAATTGTGTGTTAGTTTCTGCTTTATAACAAAGTGAATCAGTTATACATATACATAGGTTCCCATATCTCTTCCCTCTTGCATCTCCCTCCCTCCCACCTTCCCTATCCCACCCCCATAGGTGGTCACAAAGCACCGAGCTGACCTCCCTGTGCTATGCGGCTGCTTCCCACTAGCTATCTATTTTACATTTGGTAGTGTATATATGTCCATGCCACTCTCTCACTTTGTCACAACTTACCCTTCGCCCTCCCCATATCCTCAAGTCCATTCTCTAGTAGGTCTGTGTCTTTATTCCTGTCTTACCCCTAGGTTCTTCAAGACATTTTTTTTTCTTCTTAGATTCCATATATATGTGTTAGCATACGGTATTTGTTTTTCTCTTTCTGACTTAATTCACTCTGTATGACAGACTCTATGTCCATCCACCTCACTACAAATAACTCAATTTCGTTTCTTTTTATGGCTGAGTAATATTCCATTGTATATATGTGCCACATCTTCTTTATCCATTCATCCAATGATGGACCTTTAGGTTGTTTCCATCTCCTGGCTATTGTAAATAGAGCTGCAATGAACATTTTGGTACATGACTCTTTTTGAATTATGGTTTTCTCAGGGTATATGCCCAGTAGTGGGATTGCTGGGTCATATGGTAGTTCTATTTTTAGTTTTTTAAGGAACCTCCATACTGTTCTCCATAGTGGCTGTACCAATTCACATTCCCACCAGCAGTGCAAGAGCATTCCCTTTTCTCCACACCCTCTCCAGCATTTATTGTTCCTAGATTTTTTGATGATGGCCATTCTGACCAATGTGAGATGATATCTCATTGTAGTTTTGATTTGCATTTCTCTAATGATTAATGATGTTGAGCATTCTTTCATGTGTTTGCTGGCAGTCTGTATATCTTCTTTGGAGAAATGTCTATTTAGCTCTTCTGCCCATTTTTGGATTGGATTGTTTGTTTTTTTTTGTTATTGAGCTGCATGAGCTGCTTGTAAATTTTGGAGATTAATCCTTTGTCAGTTGCTTCATTTGCAAATATTTGCTCCCATTCTGAGGGTTGCCTTTTTTCTTGTTTATGGTTTCCTTTGCTGTGCAAAAACTTTGACGTTTCATTCGGTCCCATTTGTTTATTTTTGTTTTTATTTCCATTTCTCTAGGAGGTGGTTCAAAAAGGATCTTGCTGTGATTTATGTCATAGAGTCTTCTGCCTATGTTTTCCTTTAAGAGTTTGATAGTTTCTGGCCTTACATTTAGGTCTTTAATCCATTTTGAGCTTATTTTTGTGTGTGGTGTTAGGGAGTGTTCTAATCTCATACATTTACATGTGCCTGTCCATTTTTCCCAGCACCACTTATTGAAGAGGCTGTCTTTTCTCCACTGTACATTCCTGCCTCCTTTATCAAAGGTAAGGTGACCATATGTGCGTGGGTTTATCTCTGGGCTTTCTATCCTGTTCCACTGATCTATATTTCTGTTTTTGTGCCAGCACAATACTGTCTTGATTACTGTAGCTTTGTAGTATAGTCTGAAGTCAGGGAGCCTGATTCATCCAACTCCATTTTTCGTTCTCAAGATTGCGTTGGCTATTCGGGGTCTTTTGTGTTTCCATACAAATTGTGAAATTTTTTGTTCTAGTTCTGTGAAAAATCCCATTGGTAGTTTGATAGGGATTGCATTGAATCTGTAGATTGCTTTGGGTAGTAGAGTCATTTTCACAATGTTGAGTCTTCCAATCCAAGAACATGGTATATCTCTCCATCTATTTGTATCATCTTTAATTTCTTTCACCAGTGTCTTACAATTTTCTGCATACAGGTCTTTTGTCTCCTTAGGTAGGTTTATTCCTAGATATTTTATTCTTTTTGTTGCAATGGTAAATGGGAGTGTTTTCTTGATTTCACTTTCAGATTTTTCATCATAAGTGTATAGGAATGCCAGAGATTTCTGTGCATTAATTTTGTACCCTGCTACTTTACCAAATTCATTGATTAGCTCTAGTAATTTTCTGGTAGCATCTTTAGGATTCTCTATGTATAGTATCATGTCATCTGCAAACAGTGACAGCTTTACTTCTTCTTTTCTGATTTGGATTCCTTTTATTTCCTTTTCTTCTCTGATTGCTGTGGCTAAAACTTCCAAAACTATGTTGAATAAGAGTGGTGAGAGTGGCCATCCTTGTCTTGTTCCTAATCTTAGTGGAAATGCTTTCAGTTTTTCACCATTGAGGACGATGTTGGCTGTGAGTTTGTCATATATGGACTTTATTATGTTGAGGCAAGTTCCTTCTATGCCTACTTTCTGGAGGGTTTTTATCATAAATGGGTGTTGAATTTTGTCAAAAGCTTTCTCTGCATCTATTGAGATGACCATATGGTTTTTCTCCTTCAATTTGTTAATATGGTGTATCACATTGATTGATTTGCATATATTGAAGAATCCTTGCATTCCTGGAATAAACCCCACTTCATCATGGTGTATGATCCTTTTACTGTGCTGTTGGATTCTGTTTGCTAGTATGTTGTTGAGAATTTTTGCATATATGTTCATCAGGGATATTGGTCTGTAGTTTTCTTTCTTTGTGACATCCTTGTCTGGTTTTGGTATCAGGGTGATGGTGGCCTTGTAGAATGAGTTTGGGAGTGTTCCTCCCTCTGCTATATTTTGGAAGAGTTTGAGAAGGATAGGTATTAGTTCTTCTCTAAATGTTTGATTGAATTCGCCTCTGAAGCCATCTGGTCCTGGCCTTTTGTTTGTTGGAAGATTTTTAATCACAGTTTCAATTTCAGTGCTTGTGATTGGTCTGTTCATATTTTCTATTTCTTCCTGATTCAGTCTTGGCAGGTTTTGCATTTCTAAGAATCTGTCCATTTATTCCAGGTTGTCCATTTTATTGGCATAGAGTTGCTTGTAGTAATCTCTCATGATCTTTTGTATTTCTTCAGTGTCAGTTGTTACTTGTCCTTTTTCATTTCTAATTCTATTGATTTGAGTCTTCTCCCTTTTTTTCTCGATGAGTCTGGCTAATGGTTTATCAATTTTGTTTATCTTCTCAAAGAACCAGCTTTTAGTTTTATTGATCTTTGCTATCATTTCCTTCATTTCTTTTTCTTTTTTTTTCTGATCTGATCTTTATGGTTTCTTTCCTTCTTCTAACTTGGGGTGTTTTTGTTCTTCTTCCTCTAATTGTTTTAGACTGTCTTTGCTTCAATGGCAAAGGCCAGTTGATTATATTTAAAGGGCTTCCTTTTTACTTACTAATATTTATTGAATATTTATTTCCTCAAAAACAGTCAGTGAATATTTATTGAGTCCCCTTTGTAATCCAGGGGTGATGCCAAGAACTCTGTGTATATTACCACATTGAGTCCTCAAAGTAACTCTAAGGACTAGCCACCCTTTGTATCTTTATTTTACAGACAAGTACACAGAGACTTGGAGAAGTGACCTACTACCTTTTTTTTGCACAGCAAGACTAGGATTTATATCTAAATTCTGCCATTTTCTCTCTATTACTTGAGTTGATGATTGGCCATTATGTTATTATACCTCCTACTCATTTCAAACTATTTGTAGTTCTAGTTCAAAATAGTGCTAAGGTCACGACTGGACTTAAGTGCTTCTACCAGGTGGCCATTTGCAGACTGGCTTACAATGGTTTACATTGCCTGTATTATTCCTCTTTGCATAGAGACCTTCCTGCTATTCCAATATCACATAGATATTAGCATTTCCATCTTCAACTGAGCCAGTCATTCAAACACGAATCTGACCCTTATTCTCCTGTTTAGAACACTTCATTGGCTTCTCATTTCTCAGCTCAGCTAAGCTAAGACATGTTGGTAAATAGCTATTTTACCAAGTAGAATGTGCCAAGTGTGATAAGAAGTTAGAAAAGGAACTCAGTGAAAGGGGAAATTTCTTCCAGCTAGAGATCCAGGGAAAGTTCCACAGAGAAGGTGATATTTTACCAAGCCCTGAAGAGACATAGAGATATGAAGACATTTGAGAACAATATTCTAAGAAACACGTCTGGAAAACGTGAGTGATTAAATTGGTCTGTAACAGAGTGGAATGTAAGGAGATAGTGGAAAAGATTTGTCGTCCGAGAGGTGGGCTGGGGCCGTGTCGGGGAGGATATGGAATGTCAAACCTCTTTTAACCTTGAGCCACCTTTTGGGGGCTTGATTTTTGCCTGATGTCTCCAGGTTTGGTAAACAGATTAGTCATCATATACCACAAGCCTGGTAATGTTTGATGCATTGAGATTCATAGCTTTTAGATAGAATATGCTTTTTTTGAATTAGAAGAAGATAAAAATAACAAAAAGTATTCCATCTTTGGCAGTAGTATGGTTAATGTATCTCCTCTAACCTCAGTCAGCTATTCTGAGAGCTTCATGTGGCCTCAAGTGTTTTCCTGCCAATGAAGGATTCTATGCACTAGAATTAAGATCAGATTCATGTTTGAATGTTGTTCTGTTTTCCTTTGCAAAGAGGCTGGCCAGAGAGTGAGATGAGAATAACCTTCTTGACCTCTGGAATGAAGCTGGATTAGTAGAGACGGTAAAATTAGATGAGATATTTGGGTGCTCAGGGGGCTGTGTGGGTCTGTTCTTTCTCCCTCTGGTTTTCCAATCCTTTCTCCAAGGATATGTTCCATTTTAACATATTTTCCTCTTTTCTCTGACATTGTACCTAACTACACGGGCACCCACATGGGTGGGTGAATATCTGCATGTGTGCATGTGTGTATATGAGTGTGTGCACTCATGTGTGTCTGTGTGCGTGTGTGTGTGCTGGCCTGATATTGTTGTCACCATTGCAGCCAGTGTTCTGGATGCAGATGTAGAGAGATAGAAAGCCTACGAGTGACAGTTGGATACAATTTTGGAATGAATAGGGCTGGATATTGGATGCTGATAAAGGAAGTCTATTTCTGCTTGGCTTCCTGAATGTCAAAGTGGTGGGAACCCGCGAGCAGGTGACTGAGGGGGTAGACGCATCTCCTGACCTTGACAGCATTAAGAATAGGAGGCTCTCTCTATCCACTTAATACTCATATCTGTTTATAATGCGTGAGGGCCATTTCATAGTGAGGCAAGGGCATTGGCAAGATGACTTCTGGAGGGCACTACTGGGATGAATCATCTGTGATATTATCTCTTCAGCCACTATGAGTGGGGAGTATGTATCATTATTTTAGCCACATGAAAACTGAGAGCACTGCATAAATTCTCATTATTGAGCAAGAGTGGTTATGGTGACCTTGTATGTTTTCACATTTACCCTTGCAATTCCCCTGCTTCTTCCCGATTTTGGTTTATTTAAAATTATGGTCTCCTTTAGGAATGGAGATATTTCATAGAGTGGGAGTTTGTTTAAGGGCAGGACCCCAAGCCCAGAAGAGCATGGAGAAAAGGGAAGGCACTTGTGGCAGTGGCTTCTCCCTGGACTTGCTGGGGACTCTGTGTGTTTGAGAGGGAACATCCTGACCTTGTAAAAGAAATGCAACACAGACACGTGGCAGCTCCGAACTGAGCCTTCAGCCCTGGGAGGGCTACAAATTGAATTAACAGAGACCTCAATTCTCTTTAAACCAGCAGGGGAAGCAAGTTAATATTTGCATTTTGCCAAGACTCAGTTAACACTGGGCTAGTTTTCTTTGTGATGCTGACGCCTCTGAGTTGTAAGATGCAAGTTAATTCCATTTGTGTGCGTCATACGGGGAAGGGAGCCAAGACGGTAAGAGGGATGGAGGAGTCTAAAGCTTGTTGAATATCAATGACAAGACACTTACAGATATTCTTCCACTGAAAGAAAACTGGCATCCAGGGAAGTTAAGTGACTTGTCCAAGGCCACATGGGGTGTTAGTGAGAAAACTGGTCTGGAAGCCAAGGGACCTGACTCTAATAAGCCTTCATTAGTAACCCTAAAACTTAGTTTTCTTATGGTCAAAATAGCTTTAGGAATTCCCTGAGTCAATAAAGACTTCCAGAGTCTCTCTCTCTTTGTCTGTCTGTCTCTCTAATAGGTATGCATATTTATATATTTATAATTATATGTATATGTGTAAATTATATATGTATAAATATATATGTATTATATATATACATATATACACACATACATATAACATAACTAGGAGAGAGAGAATACTCCCAACTTCAAATTACACTAGTCCAACAGGGTCAACAACAGACCCCCTCATGCTGGAACAAAGAACCATGTTGAAGACACAGGGAAAAGAGGAGATGGGTCTGGTCACTGATAAAATAATGCTCAGAAAGAGGAGTTCACAAGTGAGTGAAAAATAATGAGAACAGCGCTGAGCCCAGGTAGCTGGAAGTACAGGTTCTCTGGGAATTGAATGGAAGGGCTTGACAGTGCATGAGACAGGGGTTGGTAGTGTGGGAAACGCATCACTTCTGGAGGAGAGAGGACCACTTGGTAGGGGTGCTTTTGGAAGCTTGTTAGAGAAGGGAAATAAGGAAGTGAGATTGTTCTGCTAAACGAAAGTGAATCTCAAAAATCAGAAGGGATACCAATCCCTCCTCCTTAAAGTGCCATCAGTGAAAGAAACTACACTTTTCTATACCAACAGAAGAGGGTGCTCTTGAGCTAAGAAACACTGTCAGTCACCCAACCACCATAATTGTGCCTACATACAACTTCTTATGTAAACACTTAAATATAAACAGAAAATGGCAGACAACATATGTACAAGGCCACTAAGAAAACAAAATACGAGAATCCAAACATTTCAGCAGATGCAAATGTTACTATCTAAATCAAACAAGAAGCCGAAGAAAACTTTAAGATAACACCCAAATTGAATTAAATATCCTAAAACAAGCATTTGAAAATATGAAAGAAATCTTAAAGAAATCTTTAAGAAATCTTAAATCAGAAGTTCTAAAGTTTAGAACAGAAATAGACAAAAAACCAGGGAAAATGTGAAATAAGAGTTGAATAAACTCAGGAAAGAAATGGAAGGAAAAGACAAAATCATCTAAAAAAATAGAGGCTAAATTATAAGGTATTCATGGGATGACAGATGATGAGACATTGAGGAACATAATAGAAAGAGGATGAAAATTAAATAAGGAATGAAGGAAAAAAGATCAGAGGGAAAATAATTGATAGACAATAGGCTCAGAAAAGTCTGAAAAAGAACAATATTACAATGGAAAATAACTAGTATTTCAAACTATAAACTTTTAAAGTTTATAATTTCAAATTTTTAAAATTGAAAGAAGACTTGAATCTGCATCTTTAAAGGACCCATTGTGTTCTTGGGAAAATAAACCTGGAATGGTGAAAGACAAGGCATATACCAGGAAAATATTATACTTTAAAGGTAAAGAAAATGTTTGCCACGTCTCCAGGCAAAAAGACTAAATCACTTACATCGAAAAGAAAATCAAGTAAGCATCAGACTTTTCATACAAAAGAAGAGAACAATGGAGTCGCACTTTCAGGAAATGAAAGGAAGTGTGACAGGAATATTCTCTTTCTAGATGAGCTCATTGCCTAGGACTAAGACTGTGAGAAGCAGTTTTCTATGTGCAAAAACTCAGAATACTTGCTGTTCCCCTGTAAGGAATCTGCCAGAGGGTGAACATGATTCAATCAAGATAGGACCAGGACAGGGAAACTCTGATGAATGGATTGAGCGTGAGGGTCAAATATATTTCAATGTACATCTGTACCTAAAACAAGGATGGGGACAAGAGTGGAAGCACAGTATGACTGCTATATGTTCTGACAAAAGTGAAATAATACACTGTTGCATAGACAATAGGTAAGAGTGAAGGATTCCATTTAAAGCAGACAGACAAAAATGTAGAAGGGCAAGCAAGAAAAAATGGACTAAAGGCATTACGAAATGGTATTAGTGAAAAGGCAGCCACTACAGTGAACATACTAAACTTCCTAAATACCAAAAGAAATATAAAATGGGCACAGAAAACCAACCACATAGAGAAAAGAATATATATACAGTCAATTTTACACAAAATATGAGTTGAGAACAAGCAGTCATATTAATAACTTATATTTGTTATATTATTACAATTAATTGAAACATTTATTAATAAATTGCATTACTCCCTCATTAAAAATACATTGAAATTGACTCACAGCAAGGCTCAGTCCCACAAAATAAATGGAAAGGCACATCTATAACAAAAGAGACCTATAACAAAGTTATAGGTTAGTTATAGTTATAGTTCAGAAAGGCTAAGAATAAAGAGATTAACAAAGATAGTACAGAAGAATGAAAACAATAAAATAAATAAGGGTATAAAGACCTAATCAACATAATCAATAAAGTAGGTATTATGGATTTATGTCAAATCTCAAACCTTGAAAATATAGAGTATATGCTTTCTTTTTAAAACACAAATAGAATGTTCACAAAAATTGACCACGTGTTGGGTCATAAAGAAAGTCCTAGTAAGTGCCATAAAGTAGAAATTAATAAGAAAACTTTAAAAGGTCCTTCCATCTGGAAATTAAGCAACAACAACAATTCTCCATTAAACTACTATTGGGTGAAAGGGGATGTAAAACTGAAATTGCAGAATTTGTAAAAATAATAATTAGAATGAAAAATATGCCCTTCAGAATTTATGAGATACAATTAAAGCAATGATCTGATGAAAATCCATGTCTTAATTACTTAAATCAATAAAAAACTAATTAAACAAATCTAATTCCTAAGTCAAAAATATAGAAAAATCACAAAGCAAACAAAAAGGAAGCACAAGGAAGGAAATAATAAAGATAAAAGAATAAATTAATGTGATAGAAAACAGTAAAAAGAGTAGAACTAATAAATGAATCAAAATGCTGGTTGTTTTGGAAAAAAAAAAAAGTAAAATATACATACCAATAGCTAACCTAATCAAGAAAAAAGGCAAAACACAAACATGCAAACTAAGGAAAGACTAGAGGGAAATAACTATTATAAAGATAAAATCAATCATAAGTAGACTACTTTGCAAAACTCTATGCTAATACATTTGAAAACTATGAAAATGATTATTCTCTATGAAAATGTAATTTACCAAAACAGACCCCATTTTATACAAAAAGCTCAGACAGACCACTCTCCAGGGTGAAAAAAAGATGGAGAAAGTAATCAACAAATTATTCCATATAGAAACACCAGACACAGATGGTTGCACAGGGGAATTCTACAAACCTTCAAAGATCAGATAATCTCAATGTTTCATAAATTGTTCTAGAATATAGAAAATGAAGGAAAACTTCCAAATTCTTTTTAGGAAGTAAGTGTAATGTTGATACCTAAACCTAATAAAGATTATTAATAATAATTATAATAATAATATAGTTTATAGAGAACTACAGACAAATTTTCTTTATAATTATAGTTGCAAAAACTAAATAAAACTCTAGCAAAAAGAATCCAAAGCTATCTTAATAAAATAAAACATCAAGACCAAATTTCAGGAAGGCAGGAGTTTCAATATGAAGAAATCTACTAATAAAATTCACCTTATCAATAGATTTAAGGAGAAAAATCATACGATTGTCTCCATGGATGCTGAAAGACCTTCGATAATATTTAACACCCATTCCTGAAAAATGTACTCAGTAAAATAGGAATAGATGGTTAATTTCTTTACACAATTTACATATATGTGCATGTATATATATATGATTTAATTATGTGTGTGTGTGCATATATCCTAAATGTAGCATCTTATTTAATTGAGAAGCATGGGAAACACTCCTGCCAAGACTAGAAATAAGGTGAAGATGCCCTCTACTTTCATTCTATGTAACGTTGTGTTGCAGCTGTTAATCATTACCATTTGAGAAGAAGAAAAACCATCTCTATATATAGATGAAATTATAATGAAGCTTGAAAACCCAAGAATTAGTGATTAAACTAATGTAAATTAGTAAGGAACTCAGTCAGAGAGTAGGATATAAAATTGACTTACAAAAATCAGTAGATTGGGGCTTCCCTGGTGGCTCAGTGGTTGAGAATCCGTCTGCCAATGCAGGGGACATGGGCTCGATCCCTGATCCGAGAAGATGCCACATGCCACGGGGCAACTAAGCCCGTGCACCACAACTACTGAGTCTGTGCTCTAGAGCCTGTGAGCCACAACTACTGAGCCCGCATGACGTAACTACTGAAGCCTGTGCACCTAGAACCTGTGCTTCACAAGAGAAGCCACCGCAATGAGAAGCCCGTGCACCGCAATGAAGAGTAGCCCCTGCTCGACACAACTAGAGAAAGACTGTGCGCAGCAACGAAGACCCAACATAGCCAAAAATAAATAAAATAAATTAAAAGAAAAAAAATCAGTAGATTTCTGTAGAAAATAACCAATTATAAGATACAACATAAGGGGAAAAACTCATTTGTGATTGCAACAAAAAAGATAAAACTTAAAAAGAAACATGCAAAATCTAAATGAAGAAAATTTAGAAATCTTCCCAAAAAAGGTGAAAGCAGGCTTGAGAAAGTAAAAAGACATCTGTTCTTGGTGAGAACTACTCAACATTATTCAGATGGCAGTTCTTCTCAAGTTAGCATATAAATTTAATCCAGTTGAAAGAAAAATGCCAACAAGCTCCCCTGCCCCCCATGAGATAAATGAGTTGATTCTAAAGTCATGTCAAAAAATAAACATACAAAAATAGCTAGGAAATCTTGGGCAGGAGGAGGGGGAAGCAATGAGGGAGAAGAATCTTACCTGATATGAAAACACACTTTAAGTGCTCAGTGATGAATACAGTGTGGTACTAGCACATGGATGGAGAGACCAGAGAAACTGAATAAAGTCCAGAAATGGATTCAAGTATGCACAAAAGTGTATTGTTAAATAAACATGGCATTTCAAATCACTGGAGAAAGTGCAGGCTTTTTAAATAAATGGTTTTGGGACAGCTGAATAACCATTAGGAAAAAGATAAAACTGACTCCTACCTTACACCATATACCATAAACTATAAAAAGGTGAGAGACTTAAATGTAAAAATACAAAATAAACAAGTCATACAAGTACTAAAAGAAAACATGGATGAATGTTTTTGTAACTTTAGTGTGGGAAAATGTTTACTCAATGTGACTCAAAATGCATATGAACAAAAACAAAAGATTGATAAATTCTGCTACATAAAATTAAGAAAGAATTGCATGGCAAAAAAATAAGCAAAATCAAAAGAAAAATGGCTCACTAGGGGAAAATATTTGCAACATGATGTGTCAGAAATAAATGGCTATCTCCTTAATATATAAAGTACTTTTAAAAATTGAGAAAAAAACCTAAATCACCAAGCTCCACAAAAACATAGGGAAATGATCCTTAAACACATGAAAAATGCTCAAAAATGTTGGTGCAGCTGTGGAGAAATTAGCTGTATTAGTTTGCTCGGCCTCATAACAAAATTCCACCGACTGGGTGGCTTCAACAACAGAAATTTATTTTTTCACAGTTCTGGAAGCTGGAGGTCCAAGATCAAATTGTTGGTGGGTTGTATTTCTTCTGAGGCCTCTCTCCTTTGCTTGCAGATGGCTGCCTTCTCACTGTACCCTCATGAGGACTTTCCTCTGTGCAGGCACATCCCTGGTATCTCATTGTGTGTCCAAATTTCCTCTTCTTATGACATCAGTCAGATTGGATTAGGATTTACCTTAATGACATTATTTTAACTTAACCACCTCTTTAAAAGCCCTATCTCCAAATATAATCACATTTTCTGGGATACTGTGGGTTAGGGCTTCAATATATAAATTTAGAGTGATAAAATTCAGCCTATAACACAGGCACATATGTTGCCGGTAGATATTTAAATGGTATAATCTATTTGGAGGGAAATACATCTAAGTATCTAAAAATTATCTGTGCAACATTTATCCTTTGACCAAGCAATATGACCCTGAAGCTAACCCTCAAAAACAAACAAACAAAAACCATATGCACGAGGTTATTCATCATACTATGATTTATAGGAGTAAAGTAACAGAAACAACCTGAATACAATATATAAAATATTGGTTAAATAAGCTATGGTATATCCACACATCAGAGCAACTATTAAACTATAAAAAGAATGGGGGAGATCTCTATTAATTGTTCAGAGTCACTTCTAGGATCTGTTTCAAGTAAAAAACACAAAGTGAAAAAGTTTACAAATAGTAGGCTACTTTTATGTAAGAAAGGGGAGTAAATAAGAAAGAAGAACACACACACACACACTTACTGTTGTAAAAAGAAACATGGAGAGAATAAACCAGAAGCTACTGAAATGGTTGCCTGCATAACAGGTATAGGTCAGGAATGAGAAAAGGATAGAGGGGATGAGGAAGCCGTGACAACTTTTAATATAGTTTCGACTTTTAAATCATGAAAAAGTTATGCATATTTAAAAATAAAATTAAATAAACAAGGGCACACCACTAATTTGAACAAAAAGAGAAGCAAATGAACCCTACTGTACAACTAGTTGATAACAGAACCCCACAAAAAGAAAGAATTAACCCAACTAACTGAACACAGAAATCTGCTGTACATGCTCAGTGGGATATAGTCTAAGGGCAAAAATGAATGGGAAAGAAATGTACACTTTACTTGGTAGATTTGTTGTTGGTTGTGGTATTGTTGTACCAATTCCCACACTACTTTGTGCAAATTGTATGACAGAGCAAATGAGGCAATATTTGGTGTTTTTTATTATGAGAGAAAGGAGCTAGAAATAAGGAATGGGAGGAGATGAAAAGCTCTCTGTATTAGATTTGAAGGTATCAGAATGAGCTCATGATTTAAACACATGTTTATTAGCTCTGTTCAATGAGGTATGAGGAAAGAATAATTCAAATTGAATCTGGAGTATTTTAATGTCTCAGAAAGCAAGAAAATGGGAACATGTCAAATGAACACAAGAGACGCTTAAAGATGTTCCCACTGGCCAGATTAGGGAAAACTTAAGCATAAAAAGAATAATGAGGGCTTCCCTGGTGGCGCAGTGGCTAAGAGTCCGCCTGCCGATGCAGGGGGCACAGGGTCGTGCCCCGGTCCGGGAAGATCCCACATGCCGCGGAGCAGCTGGGCCCGTGAGCCATGGCCGCTGAGCCTGTGCGTCCGGAGCCTGTGCTCCGCAACAGGAGAGGCCACAACAGTGAGAGGCCCGTGTACTGAAAAAAAAAAATAATAATATTCAAAAACAAACAAAACAAAATGAGGTAGGAGGGTAAAGAAGAGGTTTTTTTACAGAAGGATGCTAGTAGAGTGTGGAAGGAATAGTAGAATTAGAAAATAACCACTTTGTCTCCATTGACATAATGGTTCATTCAAACAAGTAGCAACAGTAGATACTAAAATAATTTGCGAGAATGTTCTTGAGTAACAAGATATTTGTATAGTCTTAAAGTTTAACCTCACAAATTACTTACTAACTGCAAAAGAGAAAAAGCTATTTCTACTTTGGAAAAAATCTGTTGGATGTTATCTTAACCAGTAATGGAATATCATTACCCATAATGAAATAATCTGACATTATATGCTTCCTGATGTGATGCACTGAGAAAGACCCAATGCCATTTATGTTATATTCTTGCCAAATATGTCTAATCAGAATTTAAACATGAGTCATATTTATGATACTGGCTACAGAAGAACTTTCTTAGGTGTTGCAAAAATCTCACTGTCATGAAAGACCAAAAAACAAAGCAAGGAATTGTTAATGAAGAATAAAGGGACATGACAAATAACTGTAATCTATGACACTAGATTTGAACTTTGGTTGGAAAAATTAATCATTAAAGATATTATTAGGATAATTGGGAAAATTGACTACTATTGTATTTAGATAACATTATGGCATCAGTGTTAAATTTCTAGAGATTTATCATGGTATTTTGGGTATGTTCGAAAATGTCCTACAAAGAAGAAACTGATAGTAGAAAGGCTATTTAGAAGTAGGAACATAAGATGAGGAAATCAGGGGAATTGAAGACCTCCCCCTCATAAATATTTCTAAAGTATAAGTGGGATTTGAGGTCCGATTGGACAATGAGGAAGAAAGTAGACTTGAAGATAGTGTTGAAGTGTCTAATTTGAATGAGAGGACAGATGGTGGTACCATTCACTAAAACTGCCAAGTGCACATACTGAGCTATATCTGTAAGACATTCATGGGGAGACTTTCATGTGCCGTTGGAAAGGTTTGTTTAAAACTCAGGAATCTAGTTAGAGACAGAAATCCCTAACTGAGTAGTATATGTAAAGAAGTGATAGCTAAAGCCATTATGGGCCATGAAATCTCTCAAGGGAGTAGAGAATGGGATGACAATGGGAAAACAGGATATTGGAAAACATCAGTGTTCCTTGAGAATCCTACTGTCCTATCCATTCTCCGTGGTAGCCCATTCCAGAGAATCAGAGCTTCAGAGAACATGGCTTCACAGTCAGCTCTCACCAGGAAACAGAAGTCACTGAGATGGTCTGTGCCTTTAATGAAGGGACTACTTCCAGTGGTGTCAGAAAGCTTAAGGAAACAAAGAAGTTGAGGCTCCCAGAGAATAGCAAGAGTGGGGCACCATTACCACTTTTAGACCAAGGGGCAAGGAGAAGAAAAAGTGTTCCTGGAGCCTAGTGTGGGGTGGAGCTATGAAGAAGGGACTGTTTGGTGGGAAATATAGATGTAGAAGAACATGTCTGCTTCCAGAAAGGCTTAACTGAAAAGTAAGAAAGGGGAGAAGAAATATGCCAACCTCCCCACCTCCACATTTAAAAAATCTGAGCTATAATTCACATAAAATTTTACATAACATAAAATTCACCATTTTAAAATGTACAATTCAGTGGTTATAATATAGTCACAGGTTGTGCAACATCACCATTATCCAATTCCAGAATGTCTTCATCGCCCCAAAAAGTAATCCCATACCCATAGGCAGTCACTGCCCATTGTCTTCTTCCTCCAACCCCTGGCAAGTACTAGTCTATTTTCTATCTCTGTGGATTTGTCAATTCTAGACATTTTTTCATAGGAATAGAATCATACAGTATATGGCCTTTTGTGTCTTTTTTCCTTCACTTAGCATAATGTTTTCAAGTTCATCCATATTATAGTATGTATCACTACTTCATTCCTTTTTTTTTTTCTTTTGCAGTACACGGACCTCTCACTGTTGTGGCCGCTCCCGTTGTGGAGCACAGGTTCCGGATGCGCAGGCTCAGAGATCATGGCTCACGGGTCTAGCCGCTCCATGGCATATGGGATCTTCCCGGACCGGGGCACGAACCCGTGTCCCCTGCATCGGCAGGTGGACTCTCAACCACTGCGCCACCAGGGAAGCCCAGAAGCTGGATGGAAGAAATATGCATATATAATATTTTTTTTTTTGCAGTACACGGGCCTCTCACTGTTGTGGCCTCTCCCTTTGTGGAGCACAGGCTCCGGACGCTCAGGCTCAGCGGCCATGGCTCACGGGCCCAGCCATTCTGCGGCATGTGGGATCTTCCCAGACTGGGGCACGAACCCGTGTCCCCTGCATCAGCAGGCGGACTCTCAACCACTGCGCCACCAGGGAAACCCTACTTCATTCCTTTTTAAGGATGAATAATATTCCAATGTATGGGTATACCACATTTGTTTATCCATTCATCAATTGGTGAGTATTTGGGTTGTTTTCACTGATTTCCTGCTTGTACAGAACCTCAAGGTCAGCCAGGGCCTTCTCAGGTCTTTTGTAAACATGGGCATAGCCCTGGGCTTAGGCTTGGCCTTCCAGATTTCCAGGACTAAGTTGAAGCCTTTCCAAGCCCCTGTAGTCAACTCATTGTCCAGCTTTTCTTTTTAATCCTTTTGATTGTCTGTTGCTTTCCCCACATTGCCTTGGACAGTATATTAAAACACTACCAGATACATGATTTAAAAAAAAATGTCCCTATCCCCAGGGGCTTTCAGCACTATGCAAGTTCTGAGACAGGTGAAATAAAGACTTTTGAGTGAAAATGAAGCTTTCTGATTGGATCTACTAGAGAACCATGAGATAGGTCAAATGATTGCTCTTTGGGAATGAGTCTTTGAAAGAGCTCCAGCTTCATTCTGCTCTGTCAGGTGCCAGGAATGCAGGATGTTATTTTTCAAGGCTACCTCTAAGCTGGGGGAGTGGGGATGGGACCAGGGTCAAAGTTGCTGCTTTTACAGAGATTCAGCTGTTTTTCTTGAGTGAAAGCTACTGGATTGCTACAAGTCTTTGATTAATTTCTAGAATTCTGAAAAATTGATTCTGACAGTTGCAATTTTGGGGGGGTTGCTGTTATGGAGGGGAAATTTTTTGGAAGTCCTTACTCTACCATTTTGCTGCCATCACCTCTTGCCCTTACTTTTAAATAACCGGTCAGTATCTTCCATTGGCTAAACCCAAAACATCTAAAACCAGCTGCCAAGGGAACCTGGATAAAGAAATCTGTGGGGATCAGATGACCAGAGAGCAGGACAGGGCATAGATGGCAGAAAATGGGATGGAGCAGGGGTGAGTGGTCAATAATTGGCCCATCCTAGAAGAATAATCAGGCTTCAGTACAGTACCTTGTATTGAAGTGGTCCATGGGAAACTATCTAGGCCTCAATAGAAGAAATCAAGTTTTCTTCTTTGATACATGTAAGTCAAACAGAAATAAAGAAATAATTTTGGCCAAGAAAACTTTGAGACTTTGGGAGAATAATATGGCCCTAGTTTCAGCATCTTATTATAGACTTTGGACCCACTGTTTAACCCAATATCCTTACTATGCTCTAAGGAAAACCCTTTTCAAAAGAGCATTCTTTTCAGGAAGACTGGCTGAAGAGTTTCCTTCTCTTAGTCTTCCATCTCTCATATCATGAGATCTTGAAAGAAACACGAAAGAAAAACACACAGCGAAAGTCTGCGTGATAGGCACATTTTCCCTCTCTTGCAGAGCTTTAAGATGGACATTTAAAATATGTTCATTTTGCAGTCATCTTAGAAAACTCCTTTTATCTTCAGCAGGCCTGAAGAATAGCTTGACACCATCTTACGTAAAGCAATTCCTAACAGAATTGAGGGCCATTATGAAATGTGTGGGTCTCCCATTAAATACTTTTCTCATAAAACCAATGTGCCCATGGGTGGAAAACTTTCCGCTTAGCAGGAGGGGAAACTTTGATGTGGTCTGCAAATTTATCAGTTTCCAGAAAATAATCACTAAGGTACCACTTATCCAAACCCTTTAATCTCCCTGTGCTGCTAGAATTCCATTGCCTCCTCTCTGCTTCCTGAGGCAGGTGCGTGTGACAACGCTCATCATTTAAGTAGTAAGGCTCAAGCAGTTATTTTATATTCTGTGACTTGTCAAAGGTTCCTGAGTGGAGACTCTATCGCTCTGTATTTGTCGCAAAAGAGAAATACAAAGACCCTGTTTGATAAGGGCTGGGAATGCTGCCTGTTGATCCACAGGTGTCTACAACTCCTACTGGAGTCCCTGGATCATCCAACCACATATGTTCTGTTCCTACTATATATGCTGCTGTAAGGGATCTTATGAAGAAACTAGGCTCCAGGCAGAGTTGCACAAGAAGGCAAATGATGACATGGATGGGGTGGTATACTAGTGATGCAAGCACAGGTTGTGGCAGGATTTGATCCTGGGCTCCTAAGCAAAACTATGAAATTTCTCCTTATGCAGAGTTTCTCATCCTTTCTTCCATTTCCCTTTGCTCTGCCTCCCCACTCTCATTTGGCATCCTGACTTCCTGGAATTTCAACAATAAATGCCCACTTGAATTTGCTTTCATAGTGTTCATTTAAACAAGGAGGCCATTGGACTGAGGTGGCTTTATTGCCTTAGTAGCCTGTGTAAGCAAACTGGAGTCTGTAATGCCTCAAGATCATGAAATTGAAGCTTAAGGACAACCAATCACAAATAGTCAACTAAGCTTTCCCAAATGATGCAACCACTTACGCTACAGCCAATCAAATAATTTCCTTGCTTTGCCACTGTGTCTTCTCTATGAAAGTCTTTCCCTAGCTCCTGCTTTTGGAACATTTCTAATCACTTCTGGTTGCCCAAATTGAATCAGTTATTGCTCAAATAAACTCTTAAAAATGCAATGTCCTTCAATTTATCATTTAACACCAGCATAACCATGTTCCAAAATTTTCCCCTTTCCTTCTAGCCATTAAAATCTACCTATCTCAGGTCCTTATAGCATCAGAAAGCTTGGCTGGCATACTAATATATGTCAAGGTGGCAGTCACTGAAAGAGATTATTATTGCTTCTAGAAATCTTCTAGAAATCTTCTAGAAAGTCCAATCAAATCATATTTGATTTTTAATAATAACTTTCGATTTTTAACTTGAAAAGACAACTAATGAAATCTTCCAGAAAAACAGCAAGGTATGCGAGCTAGATATTTTATAACTACCATTCTACTACCTTCCACTCTGTACCAACTCTACACTAGACACTTTAAATAAATAGACCATTCAGTCTTCATGATAACACCGAGGAAGTTATTATTATTCCTAGTTTGTAGGTGATAAACCTTGTTGCTCATAAAGATGAGTGACATAGGTAGTAAAAGGTAGAGGTGTGATTTGGACCCAGGTCAATCTGATTTCAAAGCCTTTAGTACCCCTCCTATGACAGCTCTCCTGGCTGAATTCAGACTAATCAACTCATGTGAGGACAATGTGTTGGGAATTTGTGTACTTGGTGTCATTGTATCTCATTTTCATTCTAGTCAAATGGGTAGTCTCTTCCAACTCAGGAACTTCCTTCTTTAATCTAATTTTTATTTATCTTTCTGGAGTTCAAATTATTATTATTATTTTTTCCATTTTGGTACTGAATTAGCAAGAGAAACCTCAGCCCTTTCTCTTTTGATGGTGTAAGTTACTCAGAGACCAAGGAGGGACGATAAAAACTACTGTCCTTCTGGAAATTGTACTTTCACGAGCCTTGAAATTAATGAATGTTTAATAACTTGGTAGCCCAGAGTAGGGTTCTGGATGAAATGAAGAGGCATAAATAACACAGTAGTCTCAGTGGAAAGGTGGAAAACACCTTCATGACCTTCTTTTCTCCTCCAAATGTTGTGAGTTGTGGAACTCACGGGAAAGACACGGTGTGCCTTGAGGGATGAGGGGGAAATGTGAGCTCCAGGAACGATGTTTATGAGCACTCTGATTTTAATGAAACACCATATTGGGAATGTCATAGGCACAGGTCAGGAAATTCTAAGGCCTGGCTTATAGTACAGGGAGGAAAGCTAACTCCTGACTACTTGTGAACAGGGTATCTGTGAACAGGTCAAGACCACCTGGCTTCTTCTCGTACCACGTATCCAATTGGGCAAGAAAACAGGGAGAGGTGAGCTAGAAATAAATAGTTCTCTGTCTCTGTCTCTGTCTCTCACATATTAGTGAGATTCAGGCCCAGGCAAAGAAGAGATTACGTGTTTGAATTTACCTGTGATTGTTACAGAGGAATCAAAAGCCAAAGCTGGATAATAATTACTTGCATATTAGTTACTATTCTCCCTTCATCTACTACCAACTGATGTAGATAATTAAGTTAGTCAAAAGTGATCTTAATTTCCACATTACATTTGAAGTAGTCTAAAGATAAAACTCTGGGTGAGCATATGGATTGTATGAACTTCAGTCATATTTCGCAAATGTCCCCATAATTTGTGTCAGTAGTGTATAGGTTATCATGCTCTGTTTACCTTTACAGGATTTTATTTCCTGATGTTATTCTCTTTTCCATCATTCTCCACTACTCTTTATAAATGAACAGTATCTCCTATACATTTAGACTATAACAGAGGGGAAGAGAACCACTCAGAGATCCAGAGCAGGGAGAGGCTGGCCACTGGTGAGGACATCAGGACCCAGTGCCAGAGACCCACACAGTGCTCAGCACATAGCTGGAGTTGGCTCTCAGTCCATATTTGTTGACTTTTCAAAAATGGTGGTCCCTGGATTTCAGGTTATTGGCAAAAACTAAATACAAGGCATGGCAATGTGTTGACCAAAGTTAGAATTTGTTGGCTGTGGCAAAATCTGAGAGCAAAATCGAAATCCCATCTTGCTCTCCCAACTAAAGCCACTGAAAATAGTTCCTCATTGTGGTTTCTGAGATTCAAAGAACAGACGGCTCCAAGTGGTTTATTACACAAGTTTCAGAAGGTTCATGGGCATCCAATGGTTCCCACTAAGCTGGATTTTGATGGGTTAAATGTAAGTGAATCAGGAGCATAAGGATTAAATTTCTTCTCCAATACACATGGGTTTTAAATGAAGGGAAAAAGGTGCTTGGGGCACAATGCATTTATTTGCCAAGTCCCAAACATTCAAAAAATAGTTCAAGATGTCTCAGTAAATCCAACCAGCTGCCCAATCCCCGTCTCCCTTGAGTGCTTGTCTACATATACATGCTGATAGGTACACAGAGAGCAATGCCCAATCCTCTGGAATGCAAGTTTTAGATCTTCTAGTCTCTGGTACGGATAACTCAAAATTTCCAGATGGCCTAGTGGTAGAGTTTTAGCATTCTTTTCCCCAAAATATGATATAAAACTTCCCCAATCCATTTCCCCTCATCCAATGTCTGCTCAAACACATGTAGTCAGAGGTGAAAAGAGTTTGTATTTACCAAGAACCAATGTCTTAAATATTTAGATCAAATGCATTTACTTTGTCTCCTGTTTACATGTGGTAGTATACTAATGATTATTTATTGGTCTGAGGTGAGACCAACAAATGGTGAAAACGTGGCTCAATTTCCCTGGATCTAAATCTAAATCTAAATCAGTTTAATCACAGAGGTTAAAGCAAGAGGGAGACAGATGGATATAAGTTGGAGGCTACTTCAGGCATCTGGTAGTAAAGAAATGGGAGAGAGGATAAGAACTAGAGGGAAGATGAAGTCCAAGAAAACTGCTGACTCTACATGTCCTGTGACAACCAGATGGGAACAAATGGTTCCACCAATCTAATTTATTTTGGCCAGTTTACATGATGAAAAGTAAGGATGGGAATTTATTGTTCCTTTTCACAGATGGATTGGATTGTCTTAGGTTAAAATTGGTGTATTGCAACAACGCACTGATCACTGATCACATCTGAATCTACTGTGGTCATGCCCGGTCACCCACTGTGGTGTTGGCACAGTTTAGATATACAATGGATACGGGGCAGGGGATGAAGGAGTGAGAAGATGTTTCCAAGTTATAAGCCTGCTATTGGGCAGACTGAGGTGTCATTGCTGAAGAGATGGTGCCTTGAAGACAATATCAGCAGTGCATATTTATTTTGGACTTGTATGAACTCTGGTGCTAGTTTAAAAACTGTTGTAATTTAAATCTTATAAATAGATGATGTTGTCCTAAATCTCTATTCCACTTTCTAAGAAAAGTACAGCCTCCTTGTTATGGTTATGTTGGTACAGAGAAAACCCTAGCAAGTTAAAATTTTATGGTCACTTCCATTCCTAACTTCTTACTTCCCCTGTATTCTTATTCCTCTCTGTTCCTTGGGATTTCCTATACCTTTATCCATTCATTGAAACATGGAACTACACTTCTTTCTTTAATTTTAATAACAATGACAAAATATTCATATTAGGTCTTCATTGCTCCCCTCCCCCAAATCCAGAGTTTTCCATAAAATCTTCTACATATACAGCGTGTTTGAAGATACTTCTGTGTTGTTAATGTTCAGGTCTAAGTTTTCCTTTACAAGTCAAAGACTCAGTCATCACTTTAAAATGACTACTCAAATAAGAAATGATTGATTTCCTTGATGAGATGCCATTTTATTCCTGAGTCTCTCTCCAAATAGGGAAAAAAGAGTGAGGTTACCATTGTTCCAGTTATAGAAATTAAAGCAGAGGGATATGTACTGAACCTGAGCAATGCTGTGGTTAATGGGTGAAGTTAAGAAGAGAAACTGGGGAAATTGAAGGATATCAGAGAAAGGAGAAGAGAAAAAGGAAAAAGTAATATGAGAGGTTAGGATGGAATAACTTTCAAGTGAGAAACAGGACAGCAGGCATTTTGACTAAAAAATGGCATAAGAAAAAGAGGACTCAGATCTTAGGTAGGTGTACGAATGGCTGCACAGCTGACAGCACACCTTGCTTTCCAATGAATAGAGGTGTACTTGGGAGAGGCCAAAGCTGGGGGGTGATAAGTGAGCTTCCATAAAATTCATAGGTGAAAAGTGATTGTTAAAACATCCCTGCATTCCGGATGGTAAACTTGATAGTGAATTTGTTAGGTCAGAGAATGATACCAAACTAAGAGGTTGGAAAAAAGCAAAGGTAACAGGAACAGTTACCTGTTACCCTAATTTCTCCTCTTGCAATCAAAGTGCAATGACAAAGCATTCATGAGGCTGCAAAGCTTGGTGAACATGTGCTAGGACCAGAGGCTATGCCAGGTGCTTTCAAAAGTGGTATTTTATCTCATGCTCAAAACAAGTCAATGAGAAAGGTTTGATGATTTTTTTCAATTGACAGTTGAGGAAGCTGAGGTTTGAAAGGATGTGACTTGCCCAAGATAACACAGGTCATGAGTATCAGAGCTGGACTTGGAATGTAGAGTTCCAAGTGCACATTTCATGTTCCTCTACCATGCAGCACTCCCACTATTTCATGGGAAGGACATTTCTGTGGTGCTACTAGAGAAGAATAGTCTTTTAAAGGACAGGGAAAGTCAGAGGACTGGTCGTCTGTCCCTTCCTTTAGCTGTTCAGGGCTGTTGATTCTCTCAGGACCATACTTCTGAGTTTTATTACTGGTTCTGATACTGTCCAGCTGTGCAACCATAGACAATCATGTAGCCATTGAGGTGTGAGTCTCCTGGTTTCTAAACTGAAAGAACTGGGTGGTATATTGAGCCCTGGACACTCTGACATTCATGTCTGCAAGGATCTTGGGATTTGCTGCTCATCCACCAGCTTTGAATCTATGGTGTTTCAGAGGCAACAAAAGAGAATGGGAAGGAAAAGAGCACAGACTTCTTCCTGGAATAACTGGGCTGTAAATTGGGTCCTGTCTCTGACCTTATCACCATTCCTTGCTGGCTCTTTGTTTTTTGTCTTTAATTTATTTTATTTTTTAAAGTGTTTTTCTTTTTTTAAAAATGAAGTATAATTGATTTACAATTATATAATTGTAATATATAAATTACAATTATATATTTTGGGTGTATAGCAAAGTGATTCAGAATACATAAAAGAATATATTCTTTTTCAGATTCTTTTCCTTTATAGTTTATTACAAGATATTGAATATAGTTCTTTGTGCTATACAGTAGGTCCTTGTTGTTTCTCTACTTTATATCTAGTAGTGTGTATCTATTAATCCCAAACTCCTAATTTAACCCTCCTCCTCCTTTCCCCTTTGGTAACCATAAGTTTGTTTTCTATGTCTGTGAGTCTATTCCTGTTTTGTAAATAAGTTCATTTGTATCATTTTTTTAGAGTCCACATATAAGTGATACCATAAGATGTTTGCCTTTATCTGACTTACTTCACTTAGTCTGATAATCTCTAGGTCCATCCATGTTGCTGCAAATGGCCTTATTTCATTATTTTTTATGGCTGAGTAATATTCCATTGTGTATATATATATATATATATATATATATATATATATATATATATATGCCACATCTTCTTTATCCATTCATCTGTGGATGGACATTTAGGTTGTTTCCATGTCTTGGCTATTGTAAATAGTGCTGCTATGAACATTGGGGTGCATGTGTCTTTTCAAATTCGAGTTTTTGTTTTTTTCTGATATATGCCCAGAAGTGGGATTGCTGAATCATATGGTAACTCTATTTTCATTTTTTTAAAGTAAGCTCCATGCTGGTCCCCATAGTGGCTGCATCAATTTACATTCCTACCAACAGTATAGGAGGATTCCCTTTTCTCCACACCCTCTCCAGCATTTATTATTAGTAGACTTTCTGACAATGGCCATTCCAACTGGTGTGAGGTGATACTTCATTACAGTTTTGAGTTGCATTTCTCTATTAATTAAACTTACTGCCTCTTTGATTCTCCAGATGCCCACTGTGAGTCTATACCCAGAATTCCTCATTGTCAGTGACCACTCAACCAATTGTTTCAAAAGTTTGTCAACATGGGTTTAAAATGTTACCTTCTCCCTGGAGTGCTTACTGTTTAATAATTGACTCTAGTAAGTAGAAATTAAAGATTAAAAAAAAGCCAATGGATTTAAAAAGTGCTAGTTTAAAATGCTAGTACTTTCATTACTGTGTTTAATAATGGCATAGAAGAGATGGTTGCAAGAGATGTAGTAATTGGAAAGAGACTGCCATGATCACACCCAAGTCTGAATCAGAGGAGGAGAAAGGAGCTCAGGAACATGCCTGGAGAAGCTTCCAATGAGCAGTTGGATGGACTACAGCTTTGGGGCCCATGGACTGTTGCTCATGCCTATCCTGTCTTGTGCATTTCTCTTCTGCTTCAGCACCGGGCAGGTATTTTGAACCAAAAGGTTCAGATCTTAATTGTATGACTTACTATTTGTGTAATCTTTGCAAGTTACTTTGCCTCTTTCAGCTTTAGTGCTCTCAAATGTGTCAAATGGGAATTGTTTTGAGGAGTAAGTCAGATGACTTTTTAAAGCTCCCAGCATAGTGTCTGCCATGTTCAAGGCATGCAGGGGAGTGGTTAAGAGCATGAAACCTGGAACTAGACAGTCTGAGTGAATCTGGGCTCCTTCATTTACTAGCTAAGTGAATGTGAGCAGGTTACTTAACTTTCCCATGCCTCAGTTTCCTAGTCTGCAAAGTGCTGCTGGTAAAGACATCCACCCCACAAAGCTGTCAAGAGTAAATGAGTTAAAATGTGGTTAGGACAGTGCCTGGTTCCTAGTGAGTGGTGGACAAGTGTTTGCTCTCATTGCTGTCCTTTTGCAGTTTTCATCTGCAATCAGAAAAACCACTGGTCAGTTAGTTCTCACTCGTGTCTAACCTACACTCAACCTCTTATAGGCAAAGCTCATTTCATTTGTTCCATTGGTATAACAGAGATGAACAATGACCGGATGACTTGAGGGCTCACGTCTTCACAGTTCCGAGTCAGGAAAAAGGCTCTAAGCTCTTTGCTGGAGTGACTGTGGGTGACTCACAGTGTGTAAGAGCTCAAGTAGTCCCCATCCCCCAGTGCCCCCTGTAAGTGCGCCGCAGAGAGGGAAACTCCAGGGGTTCTGCCACACTCTGGGTTTGCAGTTTGCCTCCTCAGAAAGCCCTGTGGATTTAAATTACAGCTCTGCAGCTGGCACACATCTCCTAGGGCATCCTTCAGATACCCGCTGAGCAGTAGGGGGTCTGAGCTGGGAGAACATGGATAAAATCTGCCGGTTAGCAGCTTTGAGGAGCCAGACAACACCCAGAGGGGCGCCAGTCTGAAGCCCAGAGACCCTCCCCTCCCCCCCGCCCCCAGGACGCCAAATAGCCAAGTAGTGAATTACTCACAAATATGAGTAGGGGGTGGGAGGCAGAATAAACCACAGTTGAACCTGTAAACCTTCCCTGCCAACCTCCCATCATCACAGAGAACGAAGCAGCGCGGCTGGCTCTGTGCAAGTCGAGCGCGGCACGCGTGTGTGTAGGCATGCACACGCATGCCCACGCGTACGCGCACACAGTCATCTGCGGTGACCTCCACGGAAAACTCCTTCGCCATCCTTCCCATCCATAGTGTCGGAGCAATTAGGTTGGACTCGGGCAGAATGATTCATGCTTCAACAAATTCAATTTCAACAAAACATAATTATGGTGAGTCACCTAATCGCAGCTGTAATCACGGCCCGCCGCTCCAGAAGTCAAAACAGTTGAGGGCATTCAGCAAGGGCGTCTGTTCCCTCATTACAACTGAAGCCTCCAGCTTTTGCCAAGCAGCCATATTTGGGACTCTGGTTCCTTTATAATTTTTAAAATTACATTATATTTCAGACTTACGAAAAGGTGCAACGCATACCAGAGTGAATACCCTTATGTGCACCAATAAACCTGAAAAGAAAACGTTACAAATATGCTTGATCCCATCCCCCCGTTTCTCAGTAGAGACAACGGTATTTGGTTTTGGTATTTATCATTCCCATCTCCGCCTTTATATATCCACTCTCCATGTATCCTTAAAGTTATGTTGCATTGTTTTCATATATTAAGTGTTAAAAAAATGGCATCATTTGTGTATCCTTCTGCAACTTGGTTTCTTTGTTTAACTTTTTGATATTTATTTGTATTGAACATATATCTCCTGTACTGTCCTATTAACGCCTGTTTAGATTTCCATATATGTATATATCAAAGCATGTTTTTTATCCATGCTCCTCTTGATGGACATTTAGCTTGTTTCCAACATTTTCTGTTACAAATGAAACTTGCATGAACATCCTTATACACATTTCCTGTGAACACACGTGAGTTTCTCTAAACATATACCTACCAGTGGAGTTACTGGATATCTGCTTTGTCAGCCTTACTAGATGCTGTCAAATTGCCTCTAAAGTGTTTGTACCAATTTGCAGATCCACTAGAAGTTTATAAGAATTTCTCTTTTTCATGTATTCTCACCAATATTTATTATTGTTAGGCTTTTAATTTTTGCCTATTTGATAAATTTGGAACGTTTCCTCATGTAATTTTAATTTATATTTCCTAAAGATCAAGCATCCTAATCATAGGATTAGGAATTGTTCAGATTTTCTCTTTTGTGAATTGTCTGTTCGTGTATTTTGCCACTTGTTGATTGTTTTCCTTTTGGGGTGGTTTTGATGGTTCATCAAATCTATTTCAAACCTGGCAATTCATTAGTTCTGTTTCTGTACCAATTTTAATAAGTTATATTTTTCAAGAAATTATTTCTTTCATCTAAGTTGTAAACTATGATGATACAAAGTTGTTCCAAAATTCACTTATTATTCTTTTAATGTCATAGGATTAGTGGTGATAACCCTTGTTTTATTCCCGACATTGTATTCTCTCTCTCTCTCTCTCTCTCTCTCTCCCTTTCTGTCTGTTTTTGGATGAGTTTAACTAGGAGTTTGTAATTCTTTTCCCAAAGAACCAGCTTTGGCTTTGTTAATTTTATCTATAAACTATCTGTTTCCAATTTCATTGATTTCTGTTCTCATCTTTATTTCATTCCTTCTACTCACTGTGGGCTTCATTTTTCTTTTTAGAGCTTGTTAAGGTAGATTAGGTGATTGTTTTTGGACCTTCTTTTGCACTTAAAATTGTGTTTCCCTTCTTTTTTTTAATTTTAAAATTTAGAAAATTTTTGACTGTGTTGGGTCTTTGTTGCTGCGTGCGGGCTTTCTCTAGTTGCGGTGAACAGGGGCTACTCTTTGTTGCTGTGTGCAGTTTTTTCATTGGGGTGGCTTCCCTTGTTGCGGAGCAGGGCTCTAGGCATGCAGGCTTCAGTACTTGTTCCGCGCAGGCTTAGTTGTGGCTCGCAGGCTCTAGAGTGCAGGCTCAGGAGTTGTGGCACATGAGCTTAGTTGCTCCATTGCATGTGGGATTTTTCCAGACGAGGGATCAAACCCGTGTCACCTGAATTGGCGGGCGGATTCTTAACCACTGCAGTACCAGGGGAGTCCTAAAGCTGTGTTTCCCTTTAAGCACTACTTTAGTCCAATCTTACAAATTTTCATATTGTATTTTCTTTATCATTCAGTTCAAAAGTATTTTCTAATTTCCTTTGTGGTTTTGTCTTTGACCCATAAATTATTTAGAGTATGTCATTTAATTTCTGAATAATTGGATTTTCCTAGATACATTATTGATGAATTCTCTTGTGATTATAGGACACACTCTACATGATTTCAGTTCTTTTGAACTTATTGACACGTCTTATAGCATGGTATATGTTCTATCTTGGTGAATGTACTATGTGTGCTTAAAAAGAATGTGTATTTGGATAGAATTTTATCAATGTCTGTTAGATCAGGAGGGTTAATAGTAATGTTTAGATCTTCTGGTTGTTCTATCATTGATGACAGAGAGGTGTTAAAACCTACTATAATTGTGAAATTGTCCTTTTTTTCCCTCTATTTCTGTCAAGTATTGATTCACATGCTTCTCCTATTAGGGGCAAACACATTTATAATTATTGTCTTCCTGGTGAGTTGTCCCTTCTAAAAATTACCTTTGGTTATACTCTTTGTCCTGAAGTCTATTTTTAAAATTTGATACTAATATAGTCACTCCAGTCTTATGCTTACTATTTGCAGGGTATAACTTTTCCAACCATTTACTTTCAAACTACATGTATCTTTATATTTAAAGTGCATCTCTTGGAGGCAGTACACCTGAGTCTTGCTTTTTTAAGATCTATTCTGGCAATCTCTCCCTTTTAACGCTTAGACCACTAACATTTAATGTAATTAGTGATCGGGTGGAATTTAGGTCTACTATTTCTTTATATTACTGTTTGTTTTTTGCTGCTCTGTTATCATGTCCTGCCTTGTTTTTATTTATTTATTTAACATCTCCATGACATATTTATTTTATAACTGGAAGTTTGTACTTTTTGACTTCCTTTACCCATTTTGCCCATCCCCCACCCCCCACCTTTGGCAGCCACCAATCTGTTCTCTGTACTATGAGCTTGTTTTGTTTTTTTAAAACTTTCAGATATGAGTGAGACCATACAGTATTTGTCTTCCTCTGTCTGACTTATTTCACTTAGCAGAATGCCCTCTGGGTCCATCCGTGTTGTCGCAAATTCCTGCCTTGTTTAAGATTGAGTATTTTTAGTATTCTATTTTAATTTATATGTTGGCTTAAAACTATACATTATTGTATTATTTTAGTGGTTGTTTAATATATTTGTAAATTATATAAATCCACAGTCTACTAAGAGTATTACCACTCATTTAAAACATAGATACCCACCATCCTTTATATTACAGTTGTCATATGTTTACAAACATTGAAAATTCCACCAATATAAAAATTTTTAGTTTAAGCAACTATATATATTTTAAAGAGCTTAAGAGGAAAGAAAGTAATGTTTCCTATTTATCCAGATGTAGTGGCTTTTTGGTGTGTCAACTTGGGTGGGTTGATCTACAGTTCCAGCTATTCAGTCAAACACTGATCTAGGTGCTGCTGTGAAGAGATTTTGTAGATGTAACTAAAGTCCTCAATTATTACCAGTTGACTTTAATCAAAAGGAATATAATCCTAGGTTAGACCTTTAAAACAGGGCTTAGGCTTTCCCTGAGCTCAGAGACTCCAAACCTGTGAGGTTCTAACTTACTCATTATCTTCCCTTCTTGATCACCTGCCCTCACAAGACCCCGTAATTGTATAAGCCAATTCTTTGTAATAACCCTTTCTCTCCCTCTTCTCTCTCTCTTTCTTTTATTCTCTCTCTCCCTGTCTATCTCCATCTCCATCTCATCTCTATCTCTGTCTCTATTCTATCTCTCTATCTATATACGTCTCAGGTTGAACCACGAGTTATATACCAGATATTTACATTTACCATTCTGATACTCCATCCTTTCCTGAAGATGCAGTTTTACTCTAGTACCATGTTCTTGCAGCCTGAGGAACTTCCTTCAGCATTTTTTGTTGTGCAGGACTGTTAGCAGTGATTCTTTTAGATTTTCTTTATTTGAAAATGTCTTTATTTTACCTTTACTTCTGAAGAATATTTTGCTGGATATAAAATTCTGGGTTGGTAGCTTTTTTTTTTCTTTCAGCACTTTAAAGAATGTTATTCCACTGTGGTCTCAACCTCCGTGGTTCTTGATGAGAAATCCATTGTCATTTGAATCATTGTTCTCTGGTATGTGATGTGTCATTTTTTTCTAACTGCTTTCAAGATTTGTTCTTTATTCATAGCTTTCAGCAGTTTGATTGCAATGTGTATAGTCAGGGATTTATTTGAGTTTATCAAATTTATGATTGGGGTTTGCTGAGCTGCTTTGTCTTTCACCAAATTTGGGAAGTTTTTGACGACTATTTCTTCGAATATTTATTTTGCCCTACTCTCTGTCTCCTTTCCGTCTGGGACTCTACATGGATGTTAGACATTTTGATGGTCATTTTTCTTTTGCCTAGTAATTTTTGGAGTTCTTTATACACCCTGGATGCTAATCTTCTGTTATATGTTTGCAAATATCTTCTGCCAGTCTATTGTGTATCTTTTTAATATATGTTTTGTATTTGTTTTAATATAGGTGAATTTATCAAGTCTCTTTAAAGTAGTTGCTTAAAATGTTTTTTCGTGTGTATATTATGGATTCAAAAAATTCTTTCCTATTACAGGTTTTAAATGTGCTATACTTTTTTCTAAAAGGTTTCAACTTTTCTTTTTCATATCTTTGTATTTAATCAACATTAAATACAATTTTGTTTAAGGTGAGATGTATGGATTCAATTAAAAGTTTTTTGTATATTAATAGCCAATTATCTCAGCACCTTTTATCCACTGATTTTATACTGTGTTTCTTAATATAGTATTCCTCTTGTTTCATTAGAAAAAACTTCACCATCATCACAGGAAAGAAATTCTCCATTCAAGAAGCATTTCTGGGGCTTCCCTGGTGGCGCAGTGGTTGAGAGTCCACCTGCCGATGCAGGGGACACAGGTTTGTGCCCCAGTCCGGGAAGATCCCACATGCCGCAGAGCGGCTGGGCCCGTGAGCCATGGCCGCTGAGCCTGGGCATCTGGAGCCTGTGCTCCGCAACAGTGAGAGGCCCGCGTACTGCAAAAAAAAAGAAGCATTTCTGGCATCAAATTGATACCAAAAGGGAGGACAAATCAACTGTGTATGATTTTGTTAAGACCACCAGGCACTGAATTGGCCTTCCAGGATGCTCTTTTAATTTATTTCCGATTTTCTTAAGGAAGAAGTTAAGGGAAGGAGAGGACCTGGTCAACTGGTAAATACAGTGTCTCTAGTTGGTGAGCTCTGGGAGGGAATGGATATTAATCCGTTTGTTTTGTAACCCACAAAGACCACTAAGCTTATTAATCAGTTGACCTTGAGAAAGAACTCTTGGCTAAGTCTTTTCCCAACTAGCAAAAGCTATTCTCCACATGAATGCCAATTGTGTCTCAGTGGAAAAGGAGGGATTTAAACGCCCTCAAACCTCAACTAAACTCAAATATCTCAAGCTCAAGTCATGTCTTTGCTCTTGGGAAGAAGGGCTACTTCTCCATCTCTTCTTGGTTATGATTGAAGAGCTACAAGAAGGAAATCTGAAAGCCTGTTTTGGCCATGTTTCTCTATGTTGAGCCACATTCACAGCCAGAAAGCATTTCAAAGGATTGGTTGATACTTGGTGGCTGTGATGATGCACTTAATCCTTCAGCTGTTTTGGCCACATGATAGCTAACCTATTCAGAGGCTGAACTGACTGCAATGATCAGGTACTTTGGGGCTCTACATGTTGCTTAATATTTAACCTAGTTTTTTCTTTCATGTTGCAAGAGAGGGTTAACACAAAATTCTTACTCTGCCCAGGGGTCACTCCCTCTTCAGAGGCTCAAAAGACCATTTTAGGTTCTATATACTTAGTATGAAAAGACTAGTTTGGGAAATCTCTTAAGCAATATACTATTCAACCTTTACTTTTGCTGAATTGACCTCTAAGTTGAACAGCCTCTTGTAAACATACACTTAGATTGGAATCTTTGTTTTTTATTTTCTTGATAGACAACACCCCATCTTCATATTCTCTGTAAGTCCTGTCTTTGTCTTCTCCAGACCATACTTGAGTTGGAAATGGGCATACCACCTTGCTTTTCTTTTTTTTTCCTGGATTAAAAGCACTAAGAACCACCCCTCAAACATACACACACACACACACACACACACACACACACACACACACACACCACTCCTCAACATAAAAATGAGCCTGGTTTTCTAAGCCTTCCCATTGGACCCTTCCTTTGCTATTCACTGGGTGTCAGCTGGTTATCTTCCTTAGTGATTCATAGGGCACATCTCTATCAGCATACTGCTGAGCTGACCCAAGGACTGTAAAAAGTGACAGGAAATATGAAAATGGTATTTTTTTGTCTTTTATTATGCCAACTCCTCATTTCCTATCATTTTTTTCTTTAGCTGCCCCAGGTCAGCATGGCTACATCCTGAAAGCAGTGCCCTACAGGAGAGGAGAATTGGACCAAGAGGCACGAGTCCTGGGTTCTAGTTCTTGCCACACCTATAGCTGATGACCTCAGTTAACCTGTTTCCGACTCTCAGTTTTCTTGTCAGCAAAAAAGCAGGGATCACAGACTTAAATGCCTATAGGGGCTAGTCATTTAGGGAAAATGAGACAAGCAGGCCTGGTTGGCTTTTTGATGTACTAGAGTTTATTTTCTCCCTATTACCCCAGTGTAAAGAGGAGTGCCCAGTTGTGATTGTTGCCATAGGAATGAGGGCCACAGTGTTTCCAGATCTTCTGATCTTTTTCTAGAGATGCAACTATATGGATTTTTAAAAAGGAAATATTTAAGCATTGGCAACTAATACAAAAATTCAAAAATTAAACTTTCTGTGACCCTAGTAAAATATGTCTCAATCCCTGGGTCACCAGTTGTAACCTCTAGACTAAGTGGTATTTAAAGTAACTTCCAGTTCTGAAATTTTATACTTTAATTATCCAAATGGTCTGAGTTGAAGAAAGAACAAGTGTTTGAATATGAGGAAGATTTTCCTGGCATGCAGTTCTTATATTTTGAAACAGGTGACAAAGGGGAATTGTGAAATGTCCTTCAAGTGATTTTGAAGAACAAGAGACACCTCCTTTAGTCTGGGATTAGTTAGGAGCAGTTGCTGGGAGGGGGATGGACGAGATGTACTCTTGCAATTCTTCTCAGTGGAGATGTTGTGAAAATGGTATTTTATGAGTTTTGTTTCAAATGTCCTCAGGTCCTTTTAGGGGGGGAAGGTAGTTTGTTTTCTGATTCCCAGGACCTCTCCCGACTCAGTCCCTCCATCCTAGGGAACTCTGCAAACCGAAATTTAAAGTTATAGCTTGTAGCTTCCCGTCTAAGGTTCAGATTAGGTTTTATAACTTGGAACTGAAATCAGGGCAGTAGTTGGTGTGGGGATGAAAATGTCTGTAGCTCCGTTTGTCAGTATGCTAATTAAAACCAAAGAGTGAAATAAATAAAGGTGGAAATGAGTGATGGCAAAGATAAGAGCCTTTTAACCTCACTTCATTTTCACTCTACTTCTCTCCTTAAGAAAATTGATTATGATGACCTCGATCCATCTTCTCATGGATTAAAAACACCTAGGAGTCCCACAAACATCTTTTATACACTAAGTGTGCTCAAGCCGAGAGCCAGCAGTTCAACAAGCAGGTAGACTTCAGTGTACATACTGATTGTATCAGCATAAATACTAGGTCTCTTATTGCAAAGTAACCGCAGCAAAATAAACACTCCACCTCCCTTAGAAAGAGACAGAAGATAGAGGCAAGAAAGCAGGAGGAACATACATACATTAGGTTATTAATCAATTCTACTTCAATGGTGGCACAAGACATATTACAAGAGAGGAGGTTGATTGAAACCCAGGGAAGGCAAAAGATCTACTTTCACGTATAAATGAATAACATGGGTCACTGACAGTTCCAAGTGCTCTTGATGCCTAGATAGGAAGACAGGGCTGTCTGAGATGGTAATCTTCTCCATCACCAGTGTCATCATCAAAATTTAAGTGCTAATCTGCATAGTCTGATAAAATGGGTGAGGGGCAGAACGATCCAATTAGATACTGTACACGGTGGCCATGTGTTGTCTTGCTTCTCCCGTATCAATTCTCCTTTCTTATAACAGCAAGGTGAATTTCCTTTGGGGTACCACTCCTCCAGAATTGCACGTAGTCTTGGTGGGCCTGTCAGTTTACTGGCAACATGGTCAATGTTTGGTTCTCAATAGTGGCAACAAGATTTGATTCTGAGGAATTTGAATCTTAAGAGGAGTCACACAAAGGAAGTTCAGAGTTTATCCTGATGGAGCATATCCTGAAGAAACAGTCGATTTGTCCCCTAATGCTACTCTGGGCCCTGTCCTTTTCTGAGTCTTGGTAGTTCATTTTTTCCTGTGACTCACAGAACTAACCTGTAGCTTTAAGGTAAACAAATCCTGCTTTAAGTTGGCCAGAGTCACTTTTTCTACTTGCAGCCCAAAGAAATTTAACAAATATATCAAATATCTTCTCTGTGATCTCAGCAGGTGAGAGCTGACTGAGAATCTATAGGTAAATTGTTAGAATTAATAGATGATTTGGTGAAGTTACTGTGTTCAAATTCAATATACAGAAATCAATTGTATTTTTATATACTAACAACAAATAATTTTAAAATAAAATAACATATACCACTTATAATAACATCAAAAATATCAAATCATTGGAGTAAATGGAATGAATCTATATGTATAGAACATATATATATATATATATATAAAACATTATTGAAATAAAGAATTCCTACATAAGCAGATTGTTATGTAGCAGATTGCTATGCCCACATTAATTTGGGGGGCAGCAATAGGTTTCTGAAACAGAATCTCTGAGCTATGTAGTTGAAGTTCATCTTTTTGCAGATAAAGAAAATAAGACTAGAAGGGTCAAACAGCCTATTCAAGTTAGCCCAGGAAGACCTCTATTAGACCTCTTCTACCACCAGCTTGCTGGCCTTTGCTGCCAATCTGGGCACCTCTACGGTTGGGGCTAGAACAGCACTCCTTTTCTCCCAGGGCCAGTGCTTCGTACTGACCTTTAGCTGGCTCTGTCACTTTTCTCAGAGCATTCTAGCAATGGGGACTCTGCCTTCTTTCTCTCTATCTTTCTTGAATATTCTAGTACCTATGAAAAATCAAGCTGAACTCACTGTCTATGAGATTCTCTGCCTGAACTGGGCATGTAATTCCACGTTGATTTCCAGGGTTGGTAATCTGTAGTTCTTCTGACTCTGAAAGTAGCAGGTCGTTGCTGGGAGACTCACTTGTTACTCATAGCTCAAGGGACCAAGTTCAAGCAAGAGGCATCTTTTCATCGCATTTTTCCAGTGTCTAGTCACAGACATTGTATAAACTCCATTTCTTCTATTCCTCTGGAATAACCAGACTTTAGTAACCAAACTCAGACTAAGAACTGCAGTTTACCCCCGACCCCCACCCTCAATTTTCCCTCTGCTGTTTTTTCCTCTCTTCCATGGGTTATTTTTTCCAACTTGGGAGACAAGGAAAATGTGTATCCCAGGTAAAGTGAGGAGGGAAGGGGAGGAGCTATGGCACAGACACATCAAAAGAGCCCTTTGTGCTCAGGGCACATTATTCCTGGAATCCAATCAAGTGCCCCAAAACCCAACCAAGCTTTTCAGACAGCACAGAAACCAGTCATGCAGGCATCTTGGGCTCTGCTTTTTTAAAGCTTTATAGGGTACACTGAATTATTTGGTTGGGTCTTTTCAACCGTGTGACATTTGGGTTTTCAATGGCCCAAATGGAGTTGATCATTAATTATTTGGACGCTTTAATTAAAAAAAAAAAAAACTTCCCTGTGGATTTATGAGGGTCTGCTGGGGGACAAGGACAAGGGGGCCTTTAATGCTTCTCTCATTTGAATGAGAGGGAGGGTTGGGAAGGTCTAGAAGGGGAGGCTGTAGAATCATCTTCCAGGAAGGTCTTAAACCCAAGTTAGGGTTTATTTGAGGGAGGAGGGCCTTACAATGAAGAAAATGGAAAGGAACGCAAGAGAACAGAATTCTGGAATCTGTCAAATGCATTAGGGGACAGGATGTTTAATAAAAATCAATGCTTTAGCAGGGAGCCATCGGGAGTTTCTGAATCAATACCTTTCACATGAAAACTAGTAAGTCCTATGGGTTGGGAAGGGGGAAGGGCTAGTTTCTGGAACATTTGATTAACTGAACCAGAGAAGGTATCCAGGGAGGGGAGGGACTGGATTGATGCCTTCCGGTTTCAAAACAGCAAGGTAGTGAAGGTATAACATCTGCTCTCTTCCTTTCCAGGGCATGTTTTGCAATCTCAGCCTTCTTCTCTAACACGGATGGGTGTCATTCTTAAGTCATATACATTCTCCAGTTCCTGACATCCTGAAAAAGCTCCCATACTCCCAGAGAGTTCTGCTCCTATGTGCCTCTCCACAAAGGTTCATCTCAATGACAAGTGATCTTGGGTAGGGTTGGGGAGCATGGGAAATGAAATAAGCTCTTTTCCAGAGACACCCACAGCTTCTATCTATTCAGCCTCTTGCATCTGGGAGCCTCAGGAAAATAAGACTCAGCACATTTAAAAACTACTGATGAAAAGTGCCTATCTTTGACGTCACAATGCTTAGTGACACCATATGCCAAAAAGAAGGACAGTGATTTGTGTGCACATCTTCACTGATTTCCCCATTTGGATTTTTTAAATCCCCTACCTCTAGTTGAAGTAATTTAATCTGAAAAAATTCACAAAAAATTGTGGATTCCCTGACATCTTTCCTTATACAATGCACAAAATTGTTTTAGGAATTGTTCCTATGGTACCCGTTGACTGGACTGTATTATTTACCCCATTTTGCAAAGGAGGGAAACTGAGTCTGAAAGAATTCAAGCAACATGCCAAAAGTCATGAAATATTAGTGGACTGGAATTCTGGCCTTCTGGAAAAAGGCATTTTTCACAAAAGGCATCACAGTCTTATCCATGGGATTATAGAACTAGGTTCTCCAGATGGTGCTTCAGGAAGAAATCCAGAGCATTTACAAGTCGGTTATTTGTTTTTCCTTACAGCCAATTCCATGCAAAGGTTGGCCTGTATGCATCCTTTTTAGAGAAAAGGAAAAGGAAATTCGACCCAAATTTTGGTAGCAAGTCTATCTGAGATGCAGTGGTGGTGTTTGCTTTGTCTAAAGTTTAGGGCTGGAGGGGTCATGAAAAACTCTGAATATAAACTTAGTTCCAGTTGATATTTGAAAATAATGTGATGGAATTACTGACTAGGAAGCATATGATGGACTCACTCTACACAAAAGCAAAAATGAGCTTTAATGTCTCCCCCAGCCTCAGAAGATGAAGTTGGGAGGCAAGTGGCTGGGGGGAGAGTCCAAGCTCATGAGAGAGGCATGCATGACAGTTCTCACCCCCACAATGGAGTGGGGAGTGGGCCATTGTCCAAGGAAGTTGTGGGCTCCCAGGGGTGTGCTATCTACCCCAAGCAGTCAGGAAAGACACAGGAACATCACCAGTGGGTTTTAGCAGGTAAAAATACAAAGACATAGCCTGGACAATGTGTTCGTGTATCTCAATTTTCCTCATAGAGAAAATCAGAGGCTCTACTTTGGTGTGGGATTTGTGGGGTTCAGTGATTGAGAGAGGTTAAATATTCCGGGTGGTACTGCCCAGGCTCAAGGCACCCACCAGTTTTCATTCCAAAGTACATGGGTGAAAGTCACTCGTATATTTGCACCTAAATTCAACACACTACATTATGACAAAGTTTTATCATCTTGCTTGTAACTCAGGGCTTTAGGTTTTGAAACATTTCAGGGCTCTCTGGTGATGAAAGAGAAGACATGCTATATAAGTGGCATTTGTCTGGGGACTCATACCCTGAGCCAGAGTCACTGCATGTTGTGTCCCTCTACCTGGAACCCTCTTTTCCCTCATCGTTACCTGATAGACCCCTGTTCTCCACTCCTATTTCAGCTCAGTGTCAGACTTCCTCAAAGATACCTCCCCACATCCCTTTGTCTAAACTGGGTCTTCATGGGAGGTCTGTCAAAAACATCTTATACTTTTCCTTCATGAAAAGATAGTGACAAACTGTGATAAGCTATTTAATCCTTCTGTCTTCCACTGGATAGGAAGGTTCTTGAAGATAAGGACCATGTCTGCAGTGCTTGCAACAGACTTCCACTGCCAAGTGATATTTGTTGAATGATATTTGATATTTGAATGAATGGTCTTGTGAGGAAACCTGAGCTTGAGTCTGGGTGCTACCACTATTCACTCGGGTGGTTGTGACTTTTCTGAGGCTTGGTTTCCTCATCTCTTAAATCATGCTGTTAGAATGGTTGATTCTGAGACCCCCTTCTACAAGGCTACTCTGTGACCTCTTGTAACCCCCCTGTGGCTGAGTCCTTCTTTGTCAGCTCCGTCAGCTCTTCAGTTCACTCTCCCATCCCAAATAATCCCAACTCTCCAACACATTAATGAAAAAGAGAGCCTTTACTGTTGATTCCATAGTTTCCTTGGAGGAAACTACAGCTCCCAACTCTTAATACTTCACTCCCCAAATGCCCATTTGATATTTCTTCCTGATTCCCTTTTTGACTCTCTGCTGCTTCCTCTCCCCTCCAGGGCTTCTCTGAATTCTCTGCAGCCCCCAAAAGTTCTCTATTTGATTTAGAGGAATTTCACACTTGCCCAAATACCCTTTCCCTTAAGCTGCCTCAGGGACGTACGGTTGTTGATCCTTAGACTTCCAGCATACTGGCTGCACCAGCTCTACCTTGGCTGCACCAACTCAACCTTACCGTGCATCTCTTTCCGATTCCATGTTCAGTGACATTGTATTAGTAGCTTAAATCCACCACGGTGGGAGTATTTAAACCAGGGAAATTGGTGAATCCTGTAAATTGGGATTTCTCTTTCAGAGAACCCATTATTACACATTTCCTGGCACACCACTGTCTAAGCTCCTCCAGCCAGGTTATCATCTAGTTTAGGAAGTTGGTTGAACCCAAAGATCCTTCATCATGAACCTATAACATACGTAGTTTTTAATTCCTCATGATTTAGGCTGAGTAGTAGGAGCTGAGAAAGTCTCATATAAAATGGTGGCTGTATTGGTCAAGGTTCAGCCAAGAAAACAGAACCTATCTACGCCAGGTAAGTCAAGGGAGGAAAATGGGAAATGTTAATATGTAAATAGCTACATTTTAAGTTTGATGTAACTAAAAGGGTAAATGGGTGAGCCAAGCGCTAGATGAGCAGGAAGCCATTTCCTGTCTCTAAGGCTGGTGTGAAAAAGAGGAGGTGTTACCAGAATTTAGGAATTAGAATTGCAGAGGGAGCAGCTTCCCAGTGGTTGTGGAGCCCCAGAAGAGACTAAGTTGCTGCTAGAATGCCTCCTACAACATGGAGTGAGGGGAGTACCTGGGCTTTTTCATTCCTCCGGTGTTCTGCTGAGATACTCCCATGGGCTGAACTTAATCAGAATCCAGTTGGAACAGGAGTTTGGGAAAATGTAGCTGGCAGGGGTCAGCTCCTATGATGCAGAACAGGACAGAGAAGGCCTGGCAATGAATCTGATAACAAATAGGCAAATCACCATCCTAACCAATCGTATTCCTGATAATAATATTCCTGAAGGGACATCCACTATCTTCAAGGCTATAGCCAGTCCCGTTGATTTCCTAGAGTCCCACAGTCCAGCCTCACTCTACAAACCCAAATAATTCTCTTGAGTTTGGCTCCCCAATCCATTCTACACTGAAGAGGGATTAAGTTACAAAAACTCATTGTAAGATACTGACAATTCTGATATAGCTTCGTAAAGTTGATTACAAGAACCAGGGACCATCACATTTTGAAGAAAGGAAACTTTCCCATCCATAAATGGTAATGACTAGGGACATTCTTTCTTTGTTTTGTCTTTCATTTATTCATTTGTTTATTATTTTCCAAGACTTCAGGCACTGTGCTAGATGCTGAGGTTACAAAGATGCTTAGAATTTGTCCTCAAAGAGCTGACAGTGTGAATGGGAAGTAGAGGGCATGGGCAATGCAGGATTCACAGACTAATCCTAAAGAAATAAGATCGCTGCTTCTTTCACTTGGGCGGGTTGCAGAGGCAGATCAGGACCGCTGGGGTTCTCCCAATCAGCTTCAGTGTCCCCCAACACTTGGACACTTTTGGGGGTTAATCCCTTTCTTACTTATGTAAGGCCCACCTTCCCCTAAGGATATCTCCATATTGACCTTTCAGGAAATACTCACCCTCCTCCCTTGGCTCTCTGCTCATCTTCCATTAAGGGAATAATGTCAGCATCTTGTCTCTTGAATTGCCAGAGACTATACTCTCGTGTCTCATCAGCTCAGCAAATGTTGGGAGATTTCTTCCCTGTCTTGTGAGTCTTCACTTCAGGCCTAGATAGGGCTGGTCCTAGTGATGTGCTGGAGAACTGTGTCCATGCCCTGGTGTGTTCCCGCCAATGACACACTCCCAGAATTGTGGCCCTGTGTTGTGTCTATCATTACTGCTTGTCAAGGGATACTAGAACTACCCCAGTACTTCCCACTCAACTCACACCTCCAGTCTGTGCCCTCCTAGAGAGTCGGATACAGGGAGCAAGAAGTGAAGGGGGGAGATGGTGAGAGAATGTGGATAGAGTGTAGTGAGGTGTCTGCAGAAGGCATGGTGAGGAGTAGGGGAGGGAGAGGGAGATGGGGAGGGGAGGAAGAGGGGGAGGGGAGGGAGAGGGGGAGGGGAGGGAGGGATAGAAGGAGGAGAGGGAGAAGGGGAGGAAGAGGGACAGAGATAGGGAGAGGGAGGGAAATGGAGGGGGAGATGGAGAAAGAGAGAGAGAGAGAGAGAGAGAGAGAGAGAGAGACTCTTTTTAGTTGCCACAAGTGGCACTGGCAATATGTTAAGAGTTTTCAGAGGAAGGTCTCTGTGTTTCTGGATTTTCTAAGGAAAACACTTGTGCTGTTTCTCTAAAGAAACTTAGAAAACAACCCATGTCATTCAATTCTATGCTTTGGGGAAGCTTTGACTTGTGGAGGTGGGATTCCAAGACACCCACCTGTATTCAGGTTACAGAAGGCCTGTATTTCAGTAATTTTGTTGAATTGCCTGATGTTCAAATTATGATTAACCTTGAACCCCTACAGGAACAGAATGTATGCAGTGATGGACAGAAGCCTAGGTACAACTGGCAACAGGTGTGTTAGCAGCTTCCTTCCTACATGCGCTTGAGCAAGTCACTCATTGACTTCTTGTCACAGTTTTCTCATCTGCACTGGGTGATGATTATCATCTTGCCCAATTTACCCAGAGGTCTGTTGTGAGGTTCACTTGAGCTCAGCCATGTAGAAGCACTTTATAAATTGGAATGTATTACAGTCATGCAAGGAAATATTATTTAAGTGGCCTTTCTTGGTAGGGTTCGGCTGCCTTTCACAAAGTGAGGGTCAACTTACTAATGCCACCCTAGTAGATGAAATGGTCCCAACTCACATCTTTTATTTTTCCTTTTACTAAATTGGAAACAAAGCCCTCAGGGCTTATAATTGGAGATTGCTAAAAGGTGTGTCTAACATAGATATGCCTACCAAAATTCCACTCAACTTGGTTTACATTGTCTACAGTGTGAAGGAGGAAGCCATAAAGATTTCTCCAGAAGGAAGTGTGTGATCCAGGCCTTGTGGAAGGGCTGCAGGCTCTAGCAGCCATGGCGCCCTCCAAAAAGCAATGACAGCCATACCATTTCTCAAGTTTTCAAGGGCGTGCTCTGCAGCCCAGTTGCTGAGCGTTTGTGTGTACGTGTGTCTCTGTGTGTGCTAGTGCATTTATTAAAGGCTGTAGTGGTGTCTTAGAGCAGGTAGGTTTCCAGGCTTCTCAGAAAGAGAAGAGTTTTCCTTGGCTCCACTGCCAGCTGCTTTATCTGTTTTCATTTGAAAGGTGTGTTTCCAAAACACCATTTCCTGAAATCTTTTGGCTGTAGCCAGGTATGAGATTCCCAGCTGCAAGTCCAGGGAAAAGGTGAGCTGCCAGGGAAAAGTTTACAGTAGGGCGGGTTGCCCGGAGCAGTGCCAGTTGACACCTCACCAGGAAATGGAGAGCGAGCCAGCCATAAGGACCTCCATGGGAAAAGTTTTCCCTCCAGATCCGACTGGAAATTTATGTCTAAGAATATTAGTTTCAATAACCAGTCTGAGTTCTTGTAACTGAGGAGGGGATATCGAACTTCAAATCTAACAGAGTAAGACAAGTTGAAGTGAGTCCTTTCGCATGAAGGCGTTTTGTTAACTCCCTTTATAACGTCTCCCCGTATTTAGTGTCCACTGTGTCTTATCTTGATCACTTTTTAGTGCGCTACTGCCACTTGGGAAAATACCTTCCTACCCTGCCAGAATTTGATCTCTGAGCTCATGTCAAATTTATCTATAAATTCTCCCATGTCTAACACAGTACCTAGTACACTGAAGGTGATGAATAAATGTTGGTTGTGTAAATGACTGAAAGATGCAAAACTAGAGCTATTAACAAGGTTTTTATTGAAGATTCATTCATTCCACATATATTTATTGAGCACTTGATACAGGCCAGGCCCTGTTATAGGCAATGGGAAGGGACTGAGAACAAATCATACATGAAGATAATAGCAGTGATCCTATAGGTGACTTTTTTTCCCCTGATTTTTTGTATCCTTAGCTGTTGAGAACTCCTTGGCTATGCTCAGGTCCGGGTCTTGTAATTCCCATATTCCTGGCTGCTCTGTCCTGTCCAAAGCCTATCCCAGGTTTTGGGACTTATCTTCTTGGTCTCCAATAAGGACTTTAAATAGCCCCAGGCCAGTTAGTAAACTGAGTATATATTTCTCCCAGCACTCCTATCACTCAACACTATCTCCAGGATTTTTACCAAATTTCCTTGCTATTAAACTGGTAAGGACAAATACTACAGTTAATCTTAGCTAAAAGGCTGAGAAGCAATCCCAATTTCCTAGGTATCAAAGCTTAAATGCTTGCATTGTAGCCTAGTTCTGGAGATGAAATCCCCATGTTTCTCTCTGAACCAGATGAAACATAGATAATGGAAAGCTGCTGTAAAGGAGAACAGAAGTTGTTGAGGAACACTAGGGGGACATATGTGAAGATAGGAGGGACAAAGGTAAAGTTCTTCTGTACAGAAAAGCATTGGAGAGGCTTACAGTACCACCAGCAGGATCCTCTGCTTCTCCCCCAATGACTGAAGTATTCTTCACGTTTCACTGGTGGATAGCCCTCAAGAGTATGGGCTCAGCAGATGATGCCAGTTCTTACTTCCTCAGATTTGTAAAGGGTGGGAGGGTCCATGAAGTTCAAACTCCTCCAAGTTCAGAGAGAGGATACATCCTACCCAAGGTCACATGGCCTAGTGACATAGCAAAAATTTTATCTTTTAGAATCAAAATGGGGAAAAATTATCCTTTGTCTCTGATTGAAATGATACCATCAATTCTCCACAGTCGTAAGAAGTACCATCCCAGGTTAGATTAGAAAGCATGCTGGATGGAGAACAGCTGAAGGACCCAGGCATGCCTGGTCTATGGAAGACAGGATGGAGGGAGACATGAGAGATGACACCAAGGTTTAAAAACTGGCACAAGGAAGGGAGTTATGTATTTTTCCTGTGTGGCCTCAGAGGACTGAGCTGGGCTCTGTAGGTACAAGTTAGAGAGGTAACTTTTTCTCAGCTCAAGGAAACCTTTCTAATAGAGCTGTCTAACAGTGAAGCAGTCTCAAAACTAACAAGTTCCCAGCTACTGGAAGTTCTCAGGGAGAAACTAGATGGAAACCTGGTGGAATGTAGAGGTGGCTTCTATCTGGAATGGCAGGAAGAGTACCGCACTGCTCTGACCGCTTAGAATTTGAGATGAACCATGGTTCATGCACTTCTATCTCTGGCAATGGCTCTGGTAAGTAGGCATCAGGATAGCTCTTTGTTATCATCCTCAAGATGTCAGAGGAGCTCCACGGCTTCTTTCTAACTTCTGTCTGCCAGGGTCTAAAATTGCCGAGTGTAACCTAATGGATGGCAAGGAGGTTCAACATCCTCCACCAACAGATCAATGATGGCAGCTCCTGGAGGCTGCATTGAGAAGCAATTTGAGACAGCAGGAAAAGCTCTGATCATTTAGCCAAGTCTTCCAGGGCTGGCAGCCTGCTGGATACACACTTGCCATCCCTGATCATCTGAGTTCTTTTTCTCCTTGCATATCCTAAACAGTAGCCTTTTTGGTCTAATCTTTACTTTTGCTGTAATTCCCACCAGTCTTTTTTTTCTCCTTTTTTCTCTTATAACGATTCTAGACCATGACTGTCTCCCTCATCTATGAAATAGGACTTTCTAGGACCATTTGTTAATAAAAATGGCACATTGGGGCTTAAGGGATGAGCTGAAGGTCTCCAAGAAGTCTATACTTCCCTTTTCCCTTCCTTTCTTCAATTGGCTGTATGGATGTTGAAATCCCAGGGGCCTTGTTAAAATGCAAAGACCACCCCACTCCCAAGCAGGAGATAGTCACCCAAGTAATGGCTGGACTCTGATTTTTTAGTGCAGATTATTTATTCTGTCTCTTTTCCTCTGAGAGTATGGAGGCCTGGTTGGGGAAACCAAGAAGTGCAGAGGACTCAGGGTCTTATCACAGGGTAGAGAAGGAGCTGTGAGGGCTGGGAGTCTGCAGACCTGAGGACCACCCCATTTGGAAGGGGCCTTGGAGGTCTAGTTTGATTTCCTCTCTGTGCATTTGGGGAACCAAGGACCCAGGGTGGGGGAACAGATTTGACCAAAGTCACAGGTGAGAAAAGCACACTCCCACCTTTTCCCAGTTTAACTTTAGGAGTCCTTGAAGCTTTTTGTCTAGGGGTGGTAGTGATTTCCTCAAATTGGAAAATTTGGATAGGTGATGGTCACTGCACTTTTGCAGAAATAAAGAGAACATCATAGAGATGTACCTCAGCCACTGAAGCTGAGTCAAAGATAATCAGGACCCCTCTCTGGTTTGTCTGTGTTGGAAAAACAGGAATAGTGATTTCCTCTTTCATAAGAAGCATACAAAAGGATGCTGTTGCGTTTCTATTGCTGAATAGCAGATCTCATATTACACGTCTTCTCTGACCCTTATCTTCAACATTTTTGCCCATGGAATTCCTAGCACAAGGTAGGTACTCTCCAAATGCTTGCAAAGTGGGATGAAAATATACCTTTCCCATGTGTGGGAAGTGTGGGGTGGGGAGAAGAGATAAAGAGAGTTAGTTCCAGAAGACATTGCCTAGTATTGTATGAATTCACTATACATCTCATAATAAGACTTATCAGACAAATTACAAACATTGGGACAATCTACTCCCCATTCCAAGGGCTCAGTGGAATAGTATTGAGGTGTCTTTGCTTGTCTGGGGCTCAGATTGTCCTGTATAGCCACATCACTACTGAGCATCACAGAGGCTCGAAATGTTCTTATAATCCCTTTCTCCTTTGGGGGAGGTTGTCAATGTATTTTTTTTCAACACTTTCAAAATCACAATTGTTTATAGTAACTGGAGATGGCAGAACCTGGCTGAATTGGGAAGGCTGAGATTTATCTAACCTCTAATTTAGTTCTTCTCTTAAGTTAGTCCAAGTTCCTGAGACGCCTTTCCCCTGTAAGTTAAACCATTGTTTGTCAGAGGAAATATAAATTAAGAGCTCTGTTTTCTGAGTTAAATGGAAACTTGGGCTAGGTAAACAGATTCTTGCTGTGCTCCTCAGACCTCCAGTATAATATAGAAATTGGAGTCAGTGTGGGACATAGATTTGATGAATTCTAGAGGAAGCCCAAACTCAAAGAATGTGGGAGTTACATGGAGCCAGAAACCCAGCCTAAATTTGACTCATCAGAACTCTTAATAATCATGTTGGAAAATCCATGGCATTATGAAAGGAGAAAATCTTTTTTCTCTTTAGACAAAAAGGATTCTGAAACCATCCGTATTCTCTATGGACTCCTGAACGGACAAGCCAAATGCCATGTCCAGATCAAGAACAGTGATGCTATGGTCATCCCCATGTTTATTGTAGAAGGGAAGCTAAACTTCTAGTACTACACGAGTTGTCCAGCTATGGATCTCTAGGTTGTATGATTTGGAAGACACACAATTAAGGGAATAACTCTGGCCAAAACTGAGTTTGTAAAATTGGTATAGAGCCAATGAGAAGTAACACAAACCTCTTTCAATTTCTCTTTGCAGGGCTAGAAATCAAGATCGCAGGCCTTGAGTGTTTACTGTGAAAGACAGACAATTGGAAATCATGACACTTTAATGGAGGACACTCACAAGGCACTAAATTCAATCATTTAGCACCAAGCACCAAGCCATCAAGCCAATATTTCCCATGGTTATCTTCATAGACTTCAGAAAACGTGAAGGATAGATGATGAGCAAAGCTAATACCAAATTGAACAACAGCTGTTCAGTTAAATTAGGAAGAGCTGATAATTATAAATTATCTGTCTACACAGTAGGTAGACAGATAATTCAAGGGTAATTCCACCTGGAATAGTATTTCTCAAGAGTGGTCAGGGAACGACCACCATTTAAAAAGCCCACTGAGCGTTAAAATCAGATTCCACGACTCTACTTCCAAAACCACTGAATTAGAGTTTCTGGGAGTGGGTCCAGGAATCTGCATTTTAAACAAAAAATTGTCATTGACTGAATGGATGGTAAACTTTGCACGTATGTGTACTATGATTTTTAATCGAGTAGCTGCAGTTGTGATTAACAACGCAACTCATGTTCAGAGGAGTGCTGAATTTATATAGCTTTGGGTTCTGAGGTATTCTCAATCAATAGATATTAATGGTCTATGAAATTTCTTGGCTTTAAAAAATGATATTCACACTTATAAAAAGTTGGGAGCCACACTTTAGAACAAATAACGTGGTTGAGGTACGAGTTACTGATAACAGAGTCTTTCTGAGATCCTGATGGATTCAGACGCACAGACATTTATTAGAGGTCTGGCATGTGCCGAGTACCGAGCTTCCCAGAATCATCCAGCTATTGACAGGGCCTGGGCTCCAGTGTAGGCCTTAAAACTTCAAGTTCAGCTTCTGCTTATCGACAGCTATCTTCTGGAAGTGATGCGAGCAGGAATGTTCTGACCTTATGGGGAGGAGGGATGCCAAGAAGTGGAGTAGGGCAAGGATAATAGTAGAATAGAGCTGGAGACATTTAGATTTAAGGGGGCTCAGCACTTTACAAAGGCTTGCTCTGCCTAGAGATATAAATTACGTGATACCCAGTGCAGCCCTCACCCCACAGCTTTGGCCTGTTGTTCTGCACGTTCTAGTAGGAGTCTTGGGTTGTGCTGGGACTAAGGGGGTGGGAGGAGACCTGAGGCTGGCAGTAGTGGTTAGCTTGAGTGATCTGAGGCCTGGAGGATTATGACTGAGGGATGAGGTGGAAATTGGCACCTTGTGGCTTTGTGAGGCTAGTCTGACTCGTGCCTTTCCCTTTTCAGATTCCAAGTTGCGAGATTAGCTCTATTGCTCTGGGATGGGACTTGGTGTTTGGAAAACTGGTGACTGCTGAGTGTCACGGTACCACCACACCCTCCTCCCGCTGCTCTTGATGTTGACCACCTGGCCCGTGCACACCACCACCTACTCCTGGGACAGTGATGTGGCCTGGCCTCCAGAGCAGAGGGCTGGGAAGTCCCGTGGGCGGCGCTCCAGAGGTCACTTCAGGACGTGTCTCTTCAATGCCCTCCTGGGGGCTTGCATGAGACAGTCAAGGGTCCTTCCAACTCCAGTTCTACTCCAGTTTACTAAACTCATGGATGAGTCAGAACTCAGCAGGAGCAATTTCAGAGAAATTAAGCATCTATATCACTCAGTTTATCTAATTGTTTTCTAAGAGCTGAAAATGACAATTTTCTACAGTTATTCTATTAATGCTAAGAGTATTGAGAGTTTATCAACTTTTGGGGATACAATTTATAAACATAGTAGGAACGTGTCAAGATATTAACTGACTTTTTCCCTCCAATAGTTTACTCCATCCATCCCCCTGCACCTACGTGCCACATGTGCTCGTGTGAGTGGGAACACACACACACACACACACACACACACACACACACACACACACACACCTTTTTCTACCTAGTAGAATGTTCTTGGGGCAAGGTAAGGCCTAGGTAGTGCCAGAGAACAGAAACAAACTATCTGTAGCTCCAGTTTTTTAAAAAAATTTGAGGTATAATTGACATGTAACATTATGTTTGTTTCAGGTGTGCACATAATGATTTGATATTTGTATACACTGACAAATGATCACCATGATAAGTCTAGTTATCCATCACCATACATAGTTATAAAGCCCACTATCTCAGGGAAATAGAGAGGACTCAAAGCACAGTAAAAATGCCTGGGGGAACCATTACTAGAAAATACCCCTCCACCCCAGGCAGAAGTAGAGAAGAAAATGGATGAGATAATGATGAGATTTTTACCTTTGGTCGTACAGGAAAGAGAGGCCCTTGCTTCCGAGACAGGACCTCAGGTTAGGAATGTCTATATTGTGAGTCTCAGCAGAAGGTGACTTCCTGCTTTTTCCGAGCCTCAGCATGGCACAGAGACAGCAGAATGGCACCTATGTTAGCAAATCTGCTTGGATTGATGGGTGACCGAGTGCTCAAAGGGTATGTCTGCAGACACCCATGTGGATAAATGGCCTGAGGTCTGGATGGGCTTTGGTCCTCTGTGAGCCCCTAAACTTTGTCTCTGCTTTGGGGAAGGTGCAGGATTCTTGGGAGGATTGAATGTAAGCACATCAGATAGCACCTCAAACTATACATTTTGTTATTATTCCCTCACATGGGTCGATTTCCCGTGTACCCTGACGGCGGTTTGCAAGCTGGCACACAATGCATACGAAAGCCTACTAAGACTTGCAGGGCTGGTGGCCACTCAGTCAGTTCTCTTGTCTTTATTAAGCAGCTATGATGCTAAAAGGAGCTCCTTCTAGACTTGGGGCGGGGGGGGGGGGCGCTCCACGGTCACGTGGGGCCCTAAGTCCTTTTTTATTGGCGCAGGCTTCAGAGTTACGGCCAAGGAGAAAGTATATTAATACTCTCCTAGTCACAATATTTTCTCTCGAATCGACATGATTTGGGAAAATGTGAGCCAGGACAGATGAAAAAGACAGAAAGAAATATAACATCTGAATATCTCTAGGTTCACTCATTCTGCAGTAAAATACTCAGATCCACAAACGAACATTTACTTTAATCCTTTGTCTTTCATTCGGTTCCTCAGATATGTTCTTTCTAAAAAGCAATTTCAAAGGTGGGGAGGGGTAATCAATTTCTGCTATTATGGGGTGGGCATCCTCCCCAGAAGTCTAGGAAATCTCTTGCAGATTTCAAAGGCTTCTTAACCTTTTCTGACATTTAAAAGCAAACAGAAACTCTGCCAGATAAAAGTGAGCTGAAAACAACGGTCAAGTTGACGTCCAACTGGAAGGAGTCTGGTTCCTCCAAATTCCTTCCCTTTTACACACTCTCCATTATGAAATGGGACCAAAGAACACTGATGTTTCTCTCCTAAAGCACACATGCACGTGCGCGCGCACACACACACAGACACACACATTAAAATTGCTTGTCGTGACTAAAGTGAGGCCAGGGCAAGCTGTCAACAGAGCGTGGTCCAGATAATATTTTACCCCTTTTGCTATCATTACGGTTTTAAGGGTGGGATTGAAAACTAGGAGGATTAGAGTTGAGCTGTTGGGAAATTTACAGCTGAGCACAGACGCTCACACTCATTCTCTCTCTCTCCTCCCTCCCCTTCTCTTTAAAAACTTAGCAGCATGTGGCTTGCCCTGGTTCCAGCAGCGATTATTAAAATAAAAAACACCTTTGGCCATAAACAAAAGTGAAAATTGAAACATACTCATGAAAGTTTATTATTTTTCGCTTCAATAACTTCACCCTACATGGAGAACTTTATTTGCCTCAAAGGTCTTTGGGTCGGGTAATGAAAAAGCACAGGGGGTTCGGGGATCCCAAGTCATCAGGGTTGGGAGGCAGCTGAGGGTGGCGTGCATCTTGGCCTCCAGCCTGCAGGGCTGCTCAAGCGTGTGGGCTTTCATGTGCAGGAGCCCCACTCCCTCTCTCTCTCTCTCCTTGGGGCTGCCCTGCCTCCAGGGTCATGTCCAGGATGCTGAGCACTGAGCTGGGTTGAATCCAGTCTGCCCCTCTGCTGGCTTGCTGGTCCCACATTCAAGTCATCTGTCTGATTCTATGGATTTCCTGGAGCTTTGCTTTGACTTAAGGCGCTTTTAGCCTCTGACTGGAATCTTCTACACTCCTAAACTCAAAAAGGATATTGGAAGGAGTGGGAAGGCAGATATTGAGGGGACAATGCAGAGACCCAAGGGTGAAAGGAAGCCTACAGTTGAAGAGGAGTGATTGAATTGGGATAATTTACTTCTGAGAAAAGAGGTTTGACTATGTTACCTGTTAATGATCTTTCTTTTTAGAGAAAGAAGAAAATGATTTAAAATACAGGAGGTGGACTTTGGTTTATGTGAGAGAGAAATAAACCGTTTACATGACAGTTAGTTTAGGTTTTTTGCCACTTGCAGCCAAAACCTGGTCCTAAATATACAGTCACCCATTTCAGGGTATAGGCTGTCTTGCTTGAAGAATAAACAAAAGGTTTGAAGGTAAGCCTTTTAGGACCAGTGTGATAATTCTGCTCCATAACATTCTTGAGGACTAAGCCTCCACTGGGCTCATCACTTCACTGTCCCTGGGATGTGGCTCTTGCCATCATGGCCAAGATGGTACCCTCTATATTTAAGGCAACACACGGAAAAAGGGAGGATAAAGAAGGTATTGAGGGGGCATGCCTGACTTCTAAGGGAGGTTCCCAGGGGCTGCTACATGACACTTGAGTTTATATCCCACCACGAAGAAGTTAGCCCCTTGGCCACACATTGCAAAAGAGTCTGGAAAATTAATCTTTATTATGAGTAGCAATATTGCTAAAAATCTTGCTAAAAATCTTATTAAGAAAGAAAGAGAGAGAGAAGAGATATTGGAGAATAATGAGTAGTCTTTGCCACAGGATTAATAAAAACCCAATCCTTACCTGTCTCACTGGCCGGTGTTGGTTTAGTCATCATGTTCCTTCCATTGTTCCATGAATCTATGTTGTCATAGAGAATTTAAGCTCATCACTTCCTCATTTATTTTATCTCTTTGACTTTTTGTCAGTGTCGCTCCTCCATGCTTTCACATGGATTCTTGTTGTTTGTCCCAAGAAAATCTTCCTTGAGTCAACTTTGGATGAAATCTGTGAGCCTCATTCTATAGACACAGAACTCAGAACAAATAACATAAGAGAAAGATATCAACTCTATTGATCTCTTTTGTAGCTTTACCACAATTTTTTTTAGGATTGGGACACAGGAGTACGTGCCATTTTACATGGCTTATTTTGCACTCATCAATGTGGTATAAACCCAACTAGCTTCTCAAAGCCTTCCTGGGGATGGATTGGGACCAGAATCTCCTTTAGATTCTGTTTGGCTCAAGGATTGCTATTTTGTTTCCTTGGGGTGCTGCCTGGTTTTAGCCCCTCATTCTGAGTAGCATGACTCACATCCCATCAAATCTCCTTTTTGCTTGCTTGCTCTCTCCAGGCTGCTTCTCTCTTGCTCCATGTGAGATGTTTCTGGCTGCCTCGCTTTCCAGCATAATCAAATCCAGTAGGCCTTCCAGTTGACCTCATGAGTATGAGCTAAGCCCATTTATGAAATATGAAATGATCCCAAATGCTCATGATCCAGCTTTCCCAGGAGGCTGTGGAGGCGGATCATAAGCTAAGAGCTTCCTGCTGAGATGCTGCAGGAAGGCAGATGTGGCATCCCTAGAGATAAGCAGCGCCTTCCATGGACTGAGTTCTGGTCTCAAGCGGTAGTGATGATTCTCAGTGTTCCCTAAGACACTTCTAAAATCTCCCTGTCCTGCTTCTCTTTCCACTCAAGGGTATTTGCTCTTATTTTGAACAAGTGAGGAAAACCAAGATCATGTCATATCATACTGGGTTGATGCTTTCTGCTGAACTCTCCATTTTGGTCAGAGACAATGGAACAATATTGAGTTAAGTGATCTATATGTGCTCAAAGGCATTGCTTTCATGCCTGGGTCATAGGCTTGGGTTTATTCTATGATTCAAAGTTCCCTTGGTCACAGAAGGGAATGGAAGGGAGTATGAATGACTCAAGAAAAATCAGCTCCACTAGGGAAATAGAGTTCAAAGACCCTCTGCACTTGTGGGATAATTAGTACATAGACAGTCCTGCAGTAGATCAGAGACAAGGCCTGGGATTAGTAGACAACACCCATTATTTGACTCTGCGTACTTCTGTAGAGGAGGAGGAACTTCTGTTACATCACCCTGGAGGGAATAGAACTGGAGAAACACTGCTGGCTCCTCCCCCTATAACCCTTACCTACTGCCTGCTCCAGCTTCCAACAAGCAAGGAGGAAGAATGACTCATCTGATCGGTGAGATCATGTCCAAGGTCATTGGTTTTGGTGGCTCTTCTCTCATAATAACTGGCTCAGAGTTTGCTCTGCTTTCTTTACTTTTTGCAAGATAGATCCTTGTATCTGGATTATGGGGGGTGGGGATGGTGGTGGAAAGGAAGTTTCCTGTAGAACTTTTGGAATCAAAGAAGGTTTGAGTCATGTCCTCCAACATAGTAAACAGAGTAAACTAGAGTAAATCAAGCATAGTAAACCAGAACCCCTCCATCTGGGGGCAGGGAAACAAAGCTATTGCTTACTTTGATCCTCATCTGAGTCCTGTTTTCAATTTTGTAGCACCTGGGGGAGGGGGAAAGAAGGCATGACAATAATTGGCTGTATGCTTGGCCCGCAGGCCCACTCCTAAAAGACCCTCCTGGCATAGGGTTCCTGTTGAGTGTTTCTCCTTCATCCCAGGATAGTGCTGCCATCCTCTGTGGCACCTATAAGCAGGTAGGGAGGGCAGTAAAGGGGGTAGTTGAGACCAAGAGATATTTTATAATTTATAATGATATTGTATGACCAAAAGGAGGGGTGCTAAAATGCACGTGAGAATGTGTTGAGGAAGTTGGTACTTCCTGTCTTCTGCCAGTCCTGAGCTTGAATCCCAGTCCTACCTTCTTCTACCTGTGTGGTCTTGCAAAACTTCCCTGACCTTTCTGTGCCTCAATTCTCCAAGCTGTAAAATGGGCAAATTATAGTGCTGACCTCATGGGATTGTTTTGAGGATTAAATAGATTATTCTACAGGGTCAAGTACATAGTAAATATTGTGTAAGTATTAGCTAACATGATTGCTGCCATCATATCATCATCACCATCATTACGGCTATCACAAATGTGGCATACCTAGAGACAGGCTTAGGCCTGACATAGGTGGTGAACAAGATTCAGGTTTTACTCATGCTTTGAAGGAGCTTGCAGGTAGTGTCAAGGTTCTGGACTGAGAAGTGATATACTTGTGTTCTAGTCCCAGATGTATGTGGCCTTTGTCAGTGACCTCCCTCTCTGAGTCTCAGTTTCCATGGTTATAATAAGGGATTTGGTGTTCAATGGCCCCCAAGTGCTGGTGTGGAGACTAGGGGCTGGGCTAACCACGTGAGGCTTATTTGGAAGCTTGTTAAAAATGCAGATTTCCTGGTCCCACCACTCCCAGAGATTCTGATTAGGTGGGTCTGGGATGACTGGGGAGCCTGGATTTTTATCAGCTTTATGCTGTGCTCTCGATGTACCTCCCTTGCATCTGGGGTACAGCTATCACTTGGGCATCACAGCCCCAGCTCATCTTTGAGGCTTAAGCTCTAAAATGCTCTAGTTGTGTTGCAAGATGTGTGAGAAGGGATGGAAGTACAGGGAGATCTGAAAACCAAGTGACGAAGTGCAAGTTAGTTGGCGGAAATTTATTGAAGGATTATCCTTTACCATTTTTCTCATTCAAAAGCCAAGGGTTTCAGCCCAGATGCATAACAGACCTCTACTCTGCAGTTTACCAGAGCCAGTCTGACCCATTCTTTTCTGTTCTGAGACACAGAGCCAGGAAGCGCCGTCACTGCCAACGCCAGGTCCCCGGAGAAAGAGAAACTGGCCCTGATAAGCAGGAGGAATCTTCTTCCCAAAGCCAGTTCCCAACATTTCCATTTCCCTTGGGCCAAATGCTCATTTGATTAACCAGGATCTTTGGCCACCAAGAGCAGAAAAGAGAATCCATCTTGTCACTCTAACATGGGGTGAGGCTGTTCTCAAACCATCCCATCTCTGAGACTCTTTCCTTGGCAAACAAGATGGCTTTGCTGCAGTCCCACAGTGTTTCTCTCTTTAATCCAAAGAATGAAACAGGAAAACAAAAACAAAACAAAACAAATGGTTCCTTCCACCATATAAATTGGAGCCTCTTTCATCCATTGAATGACATCGTTTCTTTCTTCTTCCCTTCACCATGGGGACAGGGTGGAGCCCACATTCCCTCAAGGAACCCAAGGTCACAATATTCATGGTGAACAAACTGCATCCTCTAGAATGCATTTCCAATTAATACACACAAAGCGTTTCCTACTGTCTCTTAAATTATGGTTCTATATTTATCGCTGCCAGCACACCCCTCCCTCCTTTCCCAGCTCCCCCTCCCCCCACCACGATCCCCGCTCTCCCTTTAATCATTTGCAGAAGTGTTTCCATTCTTCTTTTTTCCATTTTCAGAACCAATTTTGTTATAAGAAGAATGTAATTGTTGCTAACATTTTGATTTCCCTGTTCAGTGAGATTTACATGACACTGAGGTTTTGTGATATAATTCCTCATTTGCTTCCAAGTTTTCTGTCAGGCATTTAATCTGTACAGAATTTCATTATTGTCTGATTTACTGTGGTCTCAACATAAGGAAAGGCTTTTCAAGTGTCAACTTTTTTTTCTTTTTCCCTTCCTCTTCTCTCTCTTTGTCATCCTTTTACACACACACACACACACACACACACACACACACACATGCACTCTTTCTTTCTCTTCTCTCATCTTTCTCTCTCCCTATCTCTTTTCTCTCCATCTCTCTCTCTCTCCCTGTATGGCATCCACCTACACACACACACACACTCATACATGCGTGTGCAGGCACACATGCACTCTTTCCCTCTCTCTCCTCTCTTTCTTTCTGTGTCCTCTTTCCTACTTCTTCTCCACAGTCTCTCTCTCTCTCTGTCTTGTATTCTCTCCATCTATCCCCGCTTGCCCCCATTTTCAGATTTCAGTGTTCACATCTGATGACTGACATGTCGGCTTTGTCCTCATTCCAATTCATTCCTCTATATTGGAGCCCGATTCCCCTTCCCTTGAAGATGGGCCAGACATTGTGACTGCAGTGACAATGAATATGGCATATGTTATGCTGTGTGACTTCTAGGCCTGGGCTATATAAAGTGATTTGCTTTGTGCCTGGGTCTCTCTCACCCTAGGAACCCAGACTCCATGCTCTGAGTAAGCCACAGGAGGAGGATACATGTAGGGTTCTAACCACAGCCCCATCTGATGTCCCAGCTGACGATCAGCCTCAACTGTTAGTCAAGTGAGTGAACAAGTCTTCAGATAATTCTAACCTTCCAGCTGCCCCACCTGATGTGCAGTGGAGCAGAGATGAGCTGTCCTCACTGAGACCTGTCCACATTTCAGATTCAGAGCAAAATAAGTGTTATTGTTATTATAAGCCACTAAGTTTTGGAGTGGTGTGTTACACATCAGTAGCTGGAACACCTATCCTCTTCACCTCATCCTTCCCAACAGGTAAAATACCTTCATATTTTCTGAAATCCCTGATTCTGTCCTAAGACCCTCCTTCCTGAGTGTTCCAGTGCTAAACTGGCTTGCTTAGGTGAATTGATCCTATGGAACACATCCTCATGTGGAAGGGAATTTACCTGTTCCCACTTGTAATTAGCTTTGCATTACAATGGTAGCCTTGGGAATCAGTTTCCTTAAATGTAAAATGAGGACATTGAGCTAAATAATCCCTAAGGCTTCTTCCAGTTTAGTTTGTCTCTCTTTTCCCATGGATCTGCTCTGGCATCAAGGGTGAGCCTGCTTTATAGAAGTTTAACTGCGAATGACTGATGATGGCTAAGCATCACGTAACCTCCTTTTGTAAGACTCACTGACCATTTAACAGCTGCCTACAGTGCCTTTCTCCAGTGGAAATGGGGGGGGGTGGCTTAGACACTACAGTGGGCTCAGGGGATGGCTGCTCTGTACTGGATGTAGGGCTTTAGTCTTGATCTAACTACTTCTAGATACTTGGGCATTGGCTTAGTCACTGGTTTTCCTCTTCCTTAGATATAGCCTAAGATAAGTGAATCAAAGTGTTCCCTGTCTAGCCATGGAAGTTCAATGCTCCTGACTACTTCTGGGCCAGAAATGACCTATGAGGACCTGGAGGATGGATGATGTACCTCCATCTGGAGACAACGTAGATCCCTAAAATACCCCAGTGTTCTGGGCCTGTTTCTGGTCCCATTCAAAATGGGGGCCTGAGTAGTGTTTCTCCCTTCCTGTAGAAGCAGGATAGAACTTGTAATCAAGTGAGGAAACCCCATGAGCAGTATTTATGTCCAGAGAGCAATCGATCCTTAGTTTCTCCTGAGAAACAATGAACTGGCTCAAAGAGATGGGGAGAAGGCCAAAGTATGTTGTGAAACCAAAAGCAAAAGGAGAATGAAAAAGAGGCTGGGAAAATAATAAAAAGGATTGGAACTCATAAAAGTCCAAACCAACAGTGGTAATTCTGAAAAGTGTAGGATTTGATTACACTGCCTCCTAAGGGGTTTAGTCCCTAACCACACCCTCTTCCCTTTATCGATTGCCCAGGCAGCGGGTCATGGGTGCTGACCAGGCACTTCTAGTCCTGCCTTGAATCTGGGGTCTTTCCCTCACAGTAATGATGCTGAAGGCTATGATTGGTCTGAATTTACTAGCCCTCAAGTGTCAAGAGTTTTAGTCTGAGCCTAGAGACTTCCCTTAGTGAGCAGCTGATCTCATGTTCTTATTACAGACACTCCTGCCAAATCCAGGCATACTTTGCCTCCTCTGTGGGGCCTTTTCTGATGTTTCAACCTGTGGAGGTGTCTGAAGTCCTCAAGTTCTTACAAGACTCCTTGGTTCTCTCAATGCTTGTTACCCATGGGTCATTTTTAAATGATCTCAATATTAATAGAAATAATAAAGAATAAATAAATAATAGGAAGAATAAATTCATGTCTATGGTTTAAAAAAGGATATAAAAGGATAAACGTGAGTGTGTGTGTGTGTGTGTGTGTGTGTGTGTGTGTAAATCCTTTCAGGTCTATTCTGTGACAGTATACATATGTACACACAGAGAATGTGTCTGGAAGTGAGGTTGGGAGAAGTGAATGAGTATGAGTCTTCTTATACACAAATGGTAGCATACTATATTTACCATTTTGCACTTAGCCTATTTTTTATTTAACCATTTATTTTGGAGATCATTTGTTCTCAGCACACTTATAGCTATCTCAGTCTTACAATGGTTGGTTGCATTTTTCTTACTGCATAGAAATATCATTATTTAGGATATTAGTCTCCATTGCTGGGCTTTTGGGCTCCAGTGACAGTAAATCATAAAGGTGAACCTTGCTCTAGTCCTAGTCTATGAATTTGTTGGAGGTCAGGCCCATGGTTTATTCTTCCTTTATATGGCTCCCAAGCCTGCAACAAAGGTCAGTAGGCATTATAAGACCACTAGTGTGGGCTCATCACTGAGTATCACTGGTAGTGGTTAAAGAGCTGAACGGTGTTTGCAAATATATATCTGATAAGGGGTTAATAGCCAAAGTGCATAAAGGACTCATGCAACTCAATAGAAAAAACAATCAAACCAGTTAGAAAATGGACAGAGGACCTGAATAGACATTTTCCCAAAGACAAAGAAATGGCCATGAAAAGTACTCACTAATCATCAGCAAAATGCAAATCAAAACCACAATGAGATATCACCTCATACCTGTCCGAATGGCTGTTACCAAAAAGACAACAAATAACAAGTGTTGGCAAGGGAATGGAGAAAAGGGAACCCTCCTACACTGTTGGTGGGAATGTAAATTGGTGCAGCCACTATGGAAAACAGTATGGAGGTTCCTCAAGAAATTAAAAATGAAGCTACCATATGATTCAGCAATTCCATTTCTGGGTATTTATCTGAAGAAAACGATATCACTGTTTCAAAAAAATGTCTACACCCCTATGTTTGTTACAGCATTATTTACAATAGCCATGGAAACAATCTAAGTGTCCATCAATGGTTGAATGGATAATGAAAATGTGGTGTATATATATATATATATATATATATATATATATATACAAAATGGAATACTATTCAGTCATAAAAAGAAGGAAATCCTGCCATTTGTGACAACATGGATGGACCTTGAGGACATCATGCTAAGTGAAATAAGTCAGAGAAAGGCAAATACCATATGATCTCACTTATATGTGGCACCTAAAAAGAACCCCCCAAACAAACAAAAAAACCCTACTCTTAGATATAAGATTTGTGATTGCCAGAGGCAGGGGGTTGGGGTGGGGAAGATGAGTGAAGATGGTCAGAGGGTTAAAAAACCCTGCTCTATCCCTGATGCTGGTTAACCAAAAATCACAATTTGCTGCATATGCAAAATTTACAACACACACTAGGGTTCTCCTACATAATTTGTTGAAATGGAATTTTAAGGGAATTAAAACCTTTGCTAAAAGTAAAATTCCTAGTCTCCAGAGAGGAAAGGAATGGCCGCCCAACCTTTTGGTACTCAATGTGCAAGTGAAAACAAGTGCTTTGGACGCATTTGGAAAGAAAGGACATAGCAAACACATATTATTTTACCTCTCTCTGTCTCAGCTCATGGAAATGTTTGCATGTTGAGTCTGGGTAAGTGGCTTGGGGATTTAGGTGAATTTCTTTGTGTGGTTAGGAGACTTGAGGTGGAGGATAGTAAAAATAATTGAAGTGTAATGTTGTTGGGCAACAACTTTCCAAGAGCATTTAGAACACTGCAGTGCACACTCCTCAAGACCAATTCTCTGGGTCTGAGGACAGCCTACCTCAGCCCCCATAGCACCCACTTCCTGTCTCCTATGGTTTCAATCTTTGGGACCTGTGTCAATTATTACCTCTCCATGAGGATGTTGTCAGTGGGGAATAAATCATTCAGAGAAATTGAAAAATGAAAAGTAAAACGAATTTTCCCCACAGTCCTACTCCTCAAGGTAAACATTTAGAGTGTTTTCTATTTTTAGAGCTTCTGCGGGTTATCTCCATAAATGTAAATTACATGCTTTTACCTCTATTTTTTTTTATTTTTTAGCCTTAAATAGCATCTTCTGATACTGTCATAGATGAGAAATTTAGCTTATTTCTAGTAACGCCTCCATTAGGTATATTTATCACTTTAAACAATTTATGAAAACCTCTATTTCTTCATTGAAAAAATTAGGATGTATTTTCATATCCCCCAAATGTACAAGGAATTCAGCATGCAGTCACTTCCTTCCACCTTTCTCTGACCACCCTCCCTACCTTCAAGCATTTGTCAAGTACACCATCCTTCTAAAATTTGCAGATTTTTAGCATTTGCATGCCATTTTGTAGTCATACGACTTAAAAAAATTTTTTTTTCAATGGTTATATGAATACTGAAAACCAATAAACCAGATTTGCAAAATATTATTTCCTCTAGACTTGATAATGTATTTGGACCTACAGAGAAAGAACAGAAGTTGTCTGTCACCACTTAAAAGAAAATACTTCAAGGCTCGAGATCCAATAGATACAGTTTTTAGATTGCACTCGTTATTCAACCTTATGCCACAAATGATGGTACAAAGGGAGGAACACAAGTAAAGAATCCTGTAAGATTCTAAGATAGGTAACTGGGATTGAAGGAATATATAGAATAGAAAAGGACCACTTGTGTTTGCTCTTCAAGGGACTCTGGGAAAAAGAAATGAAGAAAAAGAGAGAAGAGAAGGGAGATGCTGAGCAGGAGATGGGATGGTAGGTGGGGCAAGGATTTAGGCATCCCAAGTATCTAGATATAATAAAGTTTGAAGGCAGCAAAACATCTCTCCTGTCTTTTGGAGAAGCTCACCTGAAAAGCACCAACCCAGGGGTGGCCACAACAAAATCAAACTGTTGATGCCCCTTAGTTTGGGAGAGAGAAAGCCTGGATTTTGTTCTCTCAAGGTGCCCTGGATTCCTGTGTAACGTGAGCAGGATGTGAACCTTCAGGCTTGCAAGTGGGAATGAGAAATTGGCTAAGAGGCTGAAAAGGAGCTTACTGAGGGAATGGAAGTGGATTTATGCAACAGGGCTAAAGAGACTTGTAGCTATGGAATGCGTCATCTGAGTCAAAACCAGAGGAAGTTCCAGCTAGACCTCAGCAATATATCCATAGAGACAGCAGGAGCCCAGGTAGGGCCAGGCCAACCAGGGAGGGATTGTGGGCTGAAATATTAAACCATGAGCTCTACCAGCTAATGCCCTGAATAGCCAAAGTCAGCAGATCTCCCAGGATAGAAAATCTTCCTAAAAGGTCCTTTTCTATAGCAATGGTCAACAAGGATTCAGGGGACACCACGTGGATTCAAGAACCTCTTCTCTTCCCACTGATTTTTGGACATAATAAGCCATGCTCATATGCATAAAAACCATACTGGGAAAGGAAAGGACAGGAGAATAACAAAGTCAAAGTCTGAGATGGACCTAGAGATTATCATACTAAGTGAAATAAGTCAGACAGAGAAAGACAAAGATATCACTTATATGTGAAATCTAAATTATAGTACAAATGAGCTTATTTATAAAACAGAAACAGACTTGCAGACATAGAAAGCAAACTTATGGTTACTAAAAAGGAAGGAGGGTGGAGGGATAAATTGGGGGTATGGGATTAACAGATGCACACTACCATATGTAAAATAGATAAATAACAAGGATTTATTGTATAGCACTGGGAGTTATATTCAATATCTTATAATAAACTATAATGGAAAATAATAGAAAAAAGAATACAGATATATACATATATCTGTATAACTGAATCACTGTGCTGTACACCTGAAAATAACACAGTATCGTAAATCAACTACACTTCAATAAAAAAAGTCAAAGTTTGAGAACATGAGCATTTTACTTAAAAGCATTGTTTAAATTATTGCATTTGACTGAAATGACCCAATTGGATTACATTTACTTTTTTCTTTTCTCAACACACGTGGGCATCTGGGGACGATCATATCGGTTATAGAAACATGAAGAAGCCACACTTTCTCTGCACATCTGGGTGTAGTATGAGCCTTTGACCCCAAGAGGTCTGAGTTGTTATTAGATGTTGATTTTGTAACCACCCAGAGTAGAAATATCTGGCAAACATCCTCTGGCCTAAGAAGGCCTGTATGGTCCTATAACAAATTTGGGATTATTCACAGTCATGGGGAACAGGGAGAGGCTGAATCACTGAAGCTTCTAACAATAATTCAAAAATCTCATTTTTGCTGAGTGTTGATCATTGACCAAATTTTCCAGTTTCTCAGAGGTTGTCAAATGGACTGATTTAAACTGTATCTCTTTATTGCCTCTATCAGAGGAGTAAAGAATCTGTGAAATAATTCAACATGATAGTAACTCCCTCTGGTCGCTGGAACTGGGAGTGAGGGTGGGAATTGAGAATGGAGGTTGAGGGCTGGCACTGGGTTGGATATCTGAGTCACTCTAAGATGATACAGGGATTTCTCTCAAGGTACACATGACCTTCCTCAGAGCTCTTCAGTGATTTCTCAGTGCACCTAGAATAAAATCTAAGCTCCTCTCCAGGCTGCCTGCCTTCTGATCTCACTGTGTCACTGTCTACTGCCTCACTCACCAAGAACCAGATGCTCTGTTTTATGTCAACATAATTTTTTATTTTTTATACAATTCTTAGAAAACTCCAAACTCTTTTTGTTCCCTTAAAGTTGTTTCTCTGTATGTTTTCTTCTCAAAGTCCTCTTCACTTCTTTCTTTCCAACTATTTCTATCTCCATGTCATCTTCAATATCTCAGCTTAAATGTCTTCTCTACAGAAAAGCCTTATGTGACCTTCTTGGCCTTCCATGACCTCCCTTGACCTTCCGTGACTTTGACCCCATTATTATCTTTCATAAAACTCTAGTTATTGCCTAATTAAGCACTGACCACAGGTTGTGATGACATTTATTTATGGGTTTATTCCTTCTCCTGTCCCCTGCACAGGGATATAATTTCCCAAAAGACTACGTCTATTCTGTTTGTCACTGTGTCTCCAGCTAGCACAGTGCTGGACATGTACTTTGCTTCCAGTAGACAACTGTTGAATGAATGAAGTGGGCAGACATTGTTTAATTCTCTGAGCTCAGTTCAGACACACGGTAGCCAAAGAGAGGAGGAGGGACAAGTCATCCCCGGTAGTCTGTAAACAAGGGAACACCCCTCAGGGAGACTACCTTGGTTATCCCCAGGGAGATGGATTAAGTGTGGAGGACACGATAGCTTCTCAATGGTAGAGGGAGGGTTAAAGCTGAGGAGAGAGAGAAAAGACAAACGAAGTCTACTCAAAGCAAAGCAGATGTTTCACCTCATATCCACTTTGTTTCCATGAGGAAAAGGGGGAGTGGGAGTGCTGGGAGGAGATGATGCTTATTTGCCTAGATTTCACTTTCTTCTGGGTTGCCCAGTCACTGGAGACCTGAGACCCTTGGCTCCCTCCTCCCTTGATCCCTTCCTGCCTCATAAAATAAGTCATGACCAAAGTGTTTGTGCAAAGCACAAGTGAGTGGTGGAAGGGAAGAGGCTGGAGAATAACTCAGGAGCTGGCTTCTGGAAGGCTCTGAAACCATTCTGACCTCCAGGGGGCAAGTGTGGCTGTCTTCCAGGCCCCAGAGGGAAGCATTGTGCTTGAATGCTGGATGCTGGGCCCCTGAGAACCTGTGGGGCTCTGGGAGAATCAGGACAACTTCTATAAATGGTAAGGTTCCTGGGACACTGGGGCCATGAAGAGCAAGAGATCTCCCCTTACCCTGAATGGATAGAAACTTCACCTGAGGCAGGAAAGGGTCAAGGTAACTGGCCTTTGGCAGGATGATTGATTATTGACAGGGAGGGATATTATGGGGTATAACACTGGAGTGACACACAAATATACTCTGACACAGCTGCTCATATTCAACCAACAAGGACCTACTGTATAGCACAGGGGACTCTGCTCAATATTATGTTAACAACCTAAATGGGAAAAGAATTTGAAAAAGAATGGATACATGTATATTTATAACTGAATCACTTTGCTGTACACCTGAAACTAAAACAACATTGTTAATCAACTATACCCCAATATAAAACATTGTTAATCAACTATACCCCAATATTAAAAAAAACACTCAAGAAATATTAACTAGGCACCTACTATGTGCCAGGCCTTGATCTTATTATTGAGAATCAGCAGTGAGCAAAGAGCAAAATCTGGCCCTTATGATGCTTTTGTTCCAGCGGGCTAATGATTTATGAAGGTTCATGGAATTTATATTCTATGTCCTCGTATTTTAGGGGTACTCTAATGCTGAGAGTAAGCTATCCTATCTGGAGCTCTCTAAAAAATTGTGATATTGGTGGCATTCAATAGTTGGAGTGACAGAGGCAGTGGCGGTTAAGATCTCCGAAGAGAGAAAAGCAGGAGAAATGGCCATTGAAGCCCATCATGGCATGGCAGTCATGACAAGTCATGACAGACGGGCACTGAGGAGCTTCTCATAGCCAGGTTGAAACTGGTCCTTGGAGCACAGAGAAGCCCTCGGCAGGAAGGGAGCAGCTGGGTTTGCTTATTCGTTGTCCCTGCATACAGTGAGGTGAATTCTCCCTGATCCTCACTCTTGCTTCCAGACCAGTTATAATTTTGCCACCCCTGAGAGGTACCAACATTCAATTCTGCCAGCCTGCTTTCCTTCTCAGCTTTACATCTGCCAGCTGGGTACCCAACATTCAGGGCAGGCTGTTACTGGTGCCCTTGCTCCTTTGTTCTCACCACTTCCCACTTCTTCTTTCTTATTGTTGTAGATGTGATTTGTTGGGTAAGGCAGAAAGGGGGTGTGCTGGGACCAGTCAGGAGGTGGGGTCTCCAGGGGGTGCTGAGAAAGGATCAAGGCCCAGAAGAGTAATCATTAGTGCCCTGTCCCTCTCACTGCACTTCAGCAACCTCTTCTTAAACCACCCTCTGAGTGTTCTTATCTCCCAGAACTCTTCTTCTGATATTGAAACCACTTACTCCCCTTATTGACCACAACTGGTTTTCCTTTGCTCTTGCTCTACTACTCGAGTGGAGTCTTGGATGGCATCACATATCTTTGTTCTCTCAAGTACACTAGTTGATAACCAATCCCCTCTGGCCCAACTTTACTTCTTTCCTACTCAGCATAGACCTTGTGTTAGAACAATTCAGCTCATTGTTATAAGAGAAAAAATAAACCCCTTTTAACTTAAGCTATTGTTGTTACATTATGTTACTTGCAGTCAAATACTTTCCTAACCAATGTGTCTGATCTCCCTGCTTCTTTTGGTTTTTGATGTTGGTATGCTGTAGCTTCTAAGAGTTCCCATGTATCTCCTCTAATAATACACCTTCTATATTTTATGAGACTGCCAGAGCTGGAAGAGCCCTTAGAAATCAACTTCCAGTCTCCTAGCTTTACGTACGGTAAACCAAAATGCACAGGGGGAGAGAAACATGGAGAGTTGGTGGGACAGCCAGGCCTGGAGCTCAGAAATCTTAGAAATGAGTTGTGTTCAGTGCCAGCCATCTTTCTATTTCCTTTATTTAAAATAATAACAGTGGTTGAGGGTGTGAAGAGAATCCCTGCTCTCTTCCTTATGGCCACAATGCTACATTGTGGACACACACTGAGTGTAGCCATGTGCCTTGAGGCTCTGACCATCTTGTGGAAAAACAGACCTTGAAAGCATGGGCAGTGATCACCACCTTGGAGAGGGTGAGGCCCCAGGCATTCGCTCACTGTGTTTTTCTCTCCGCTCCTCTAAACTGCTTTCCTGGAGACAGATTCAGCTGGTGCTCAGGGTCTTGGAATTCAGTCCCCCAGAACAGCATTCAAGCGTGAGCTCGGTGACCACACTCTTACAGGCCCCATGAGCCCAAGCTAATTAACTAGGAGAGTTACACACACAGGAAACATGCTGCTCACCGGCTGTCCTGTTCTTTTTGTCTCTCTCTCAATCTTGACTACTGTTAAGTCCCATTTAAACATTCAATCTTACTTTTCTCTCCTCCATTTCCATCTGTATGTGTAACATCTTAGACACAGCCTTCACTCTTTGGACACTGAACACTTAGCAGTGACTATCATCTTATTAATTTGCTTTCTATAAATCCCAGCCTCAGGTTAAGGCTTTGAGAAGCCTGCTTCTTCTTCCAGGAAGCCTCTCCTTATGTCTTTTGGCTGTTCAGTTAGTGCTATTCCAGTCTCTGCACAAACAGCACCTACTTGGGCAGGACTTTGCCCATGCCCCCAACCCCCACGCTGCCCGCCACTCCTAGCAAGGCCACTTCTTTCCCTGCTAGGTCTAGATGTTTTATTTCCTTCATAGTAATTGGCACCAGTGGAAATCATCTTATTTTTGTATGTTTACTTGTTTAGTTTCCACTTTTCTTGTTAGAATGCAAGCATCTCTTCTAGGGCAGATATATCCATCCTGGTGCTTCCCAGTACCCAAAACTGTGTCTGGCTTGACATAGACATCAAAAAGTTGCTTGTAGAACTAAAGCAGACTGGAGAAAATGGGATTTTGAAATGAGCCTCTTCCATACCATGGGTTGCCTGTGCTGTGGGTATAGGGCAGCCATCAAACACCAAGGACCAGCCCTCACACCAGCTCTTAGTCTTAGGTGCCCAGTACAATAAAGGACGTCATGCAGTGACTTTCCTCTAACCCCCTTCCTTCCCAGTGTTCTCTTCCACACACTTGAGTTATCAGATGTAACTTACAGATGTTAAAGCAAGGCTTTTTATATCCATTCCCACCCAAAGAGTGGTATTTTTTTTTGGTTCCTTTTCTAGGATTGGGGAGATCTCTTTTAAAATCTTGATTAGAGGTGCATGCTCTCACTTGCTGGCGGCTAATCCCACCTCCGCCTGATTGAGCTCTTTTGAGAAAGCATTTCTCCTTCTCCCCTTGATCTGCCTGCACTGTAAACCCTCAGACCGAGTCCCCATGATTCTCCTTGAGAAACCATAACTTCTTGCATGCCTCCACAGATGTCTGGGTGGATTTCCAACTTGGCTGCACATGTCCCCTTGTATTAAACCCAATCTCTTCAGTGTGAGCTCTAAGAGCTACCTCTCTCCACACCCTTACTTCCCCAGCCCAATTTCACCATGTACCCACTTCTCACCATTTGCAGCTCTCCTAAAATGCTTCCTGGTCCTTGTCTGCCTGCCTCAGCCTCCATGCATTCCACTCACTGCCCATCATAACAACCTGCAGAGAACCATCTTGGCCTCTCCTTATTATGACTTTCCCCCTCATCCACAAATCCGTACTCAAAAATTCATCCTGTGGGAGAGCTTTCTCGATTCTCTCTCTCTGACTTTCCCTGCTTGACCAATTCCAGCGACCTCTCCAACGTATCTGTCTGTCTGCACAGAGCTACCTCAACAGGGTACCAACGTGCCCAGATGTGGGTGGGGACCAGATTTTGGGTCCCCACTTAACCTTCTTATTTGATGACATTTTCTTCTAGGTAAGAGATTTGATTTTCTGAGTGTGGGATGGCAAGATGCCTTTTTTTTTTTTTTTTTAACTAATCCCCTTTCTCTTTAGTGGACATCAGAGTGGAATATAAATAGGAAGACCGTAAATGAGTAATCATCATAATCCCAGGCTTTATTCCTTGTCATCATTTTTGCCACTGCTGATCCGGTCATCCTCTCCATAGTCCTGTGGCTGACAAGCTGCGACTCAGAGAAATGATCTTGGGTCAGACAGTAACTCTTCTTCTTAAGGCAACCCAGCACAGCTTGGCGGGAGGGGGCAGAAAGGGGAAAGAGCCTCTGCCCTCAGGGGTCTTACAGTTTATGAGAAGAGGAATCAGCAAGCAGACAAAGGAAAACACATAAGGGGCTGTAGGGAATGGCTTGAAACCCGGAATCTTGGCTCTTGGATCTTTGTTTCACCAACCATTGACTCTCCTGGCAACTGTCTAGGAATATTTCAGCGTCACTTGGGTAGAGCCCGAGAATGAATCAAACGTCTCTTTTCATAGACCCACCGGGCTGGGCCGCGAGCTGTGAAGGTCATTCTGTCCATTCCCTTGCTCCTAGGCCAGACCACATCAATTCAGCCTGCCTAGTCAGGGGCATCTCCTGTTTCCAAACCTCATTGGAGACAGATCCTACCCAGCTCTCTCTGTCTGCTCTTCCTGCCCGGTGGTTTTGAGCCTTGGTAATGAATGACTGAGACAGTTGCATTCCTTGGACAGCCTCATAGATTTGTCAAGCACTCCCGGGGAGGAAACGCAAGGGGATCTAGAGGCAAAGGCCTGTGTGGGTCTGCTGAGCCATACTCAGCTTTTCCATTGGGCCTCTCAACTGTATTCTGTCTGTGCTCCAAAGTGGGGAGGTGGGTCCCATTTGCAAGGAGATGAATGCTTGTGTTTGACTTATTGCTCTATCAGGGCCTAGAAGCCCTGGCAGAGAATATGTCTCTTTAATTTGGAAAAAAACAGGACTTTGAATTCCACCTGCTTGCTCAGTCTTCAGCACATCTTCTTCTACCTTACTTCTCTCTTCTTGCATCTCTCAGGTGTCAGAGGAATGAAGGGGCAACACGGGGTTGCAGGACTTACTGACCGCCCTGTCTTTGTTTAGGATGCCTCAGTTTTGATGTCCTACAGGACAGGGTGCTGTCAGCTGATACTGCTTCAGAGGCTCTGAAAGGAAGAAGAAGTGGTCTGGGTGAAGAGGTGACATCAAATGAACAGAGTGTTGATGGAAGGCTAGGATTTATGTATTTTTAAAAACAGACACCTCTGTATAGCACAGGGAACTCTACTCAATACTCTGTAATGGCCTATATGGGAAAAGAATCTGAAAAAGAGTGGATATATGTATAACTGATTCACTTTACTGTACACCTGAAACAAACACAACATTGTAAACCAATGATAGTCTAATAAAGAAAAAACAAAACAAAACAGATACCTCTGTTGGATACTATATGTCTTTGCTATGGAAAATTACATTCCTTCCAGATCACTTTAGCTTTTCCCATTCCTAAGAGGGACATTGTCGAGCTGGGTGGTCAACTGTATAACTACTGATGGCAAAAAAGAAGTCATCTTCTCCTGTCATTAGTCTCCATTGACTAATACAATGGAAAAATAAAACTCAGAGAAAAAAACAAAATATAGATAGAATGAGAAATTATACATACATATACAAACATATGACAGACAGTTAAGAGGCATGGAAAATGGATTGGCCATCACACATGCTGTTTCTTCTGCTGGGACGTGTTCTTCACCCTCACCCCTCCACCACACCTCTAGCCATGGCTGGCCTCACTGCCTTGGAGCCTTCAGATCTTACAAAGATGCTTTTTCTTCAGCCCAGGTAGCTGCTTCTCCTACGTGCTGCCATTTCAGTCCCATAAAAGAAGGGCTGGGAGAAAGTAGTCACACAGAAACCAAGAGGGGAGGGGACTTTAGGAAAGAGGTGCCTCAATGAAGTCATTAAGAGTTGAGGAGTTTGGATTGAGTTTATAATTCAGCAGGAAATCAGTAATTCCTTTGAGAGAAATTTCAGGGTTTATAAAGTCATAAACTGGACTATAGAAGGTTGAGAGTGAATGTGAATAAATTGTAGACAGTGCATTCAGACAACTCCTTCAAGAAATGACTTGTGAAAGAAAAAGGGCACAAAGGCAGTAGCTAATGAGGGATACGTGAAAAAGGAAGAAGACTTATTTAGGTATTTTTAAGATGGAGGTGACTTGAGAAACCTGTAGTCTTGGGATAGGCAATATTTTGTATATTCTCTATTTACCACATCCGGATCCACTCTTTACCCTTTTCTACCCTGCTGTGTGCCTTGAGAGGCTGACCTTTTGTGACTATGTTAAGGGGCCCCTTGTGATCTGGCTTCCAGTTGGGTTTGGCCAATGGGAAGCACCAACAAGAGATCAGAGACAGGGAGAAGGAGTTTGGGGTATCTGCTCTCTTGCCCCTGTCCTTGCCTGGCTAAGGTTTGGCAGTGGACCATGATTCTCTATTAAAGGACACAACTCTTGCCAAGCAGCTCTCTCCTGTAGCTACAGCTCTAACTTTCTACTAGTTCTGTTAACAGTTTCCTTTCTCTTTGCTTCTTCAAGCCTAGGGTGGTATTGGGTTCCTGCTGTTGCTAGTCTTGGGAGCTTCACCAAGCCATTCTGATTTTCCTTAACTCTGACCACACCCATGAAAGTAGTCCCTTTATTAAACTCTCCTGAATTACCCCATCTGAGTATGTCATCTGTTTCTTGCTGGGGACTTGACTGGAAAAGGTGGGGAGGTGATTAAAGGCTCTGTTTTCATTATAAGGCTCCAGAGAATGCTGAGAACATGGAGCAAACACACTAGAAAAACTGTAACAATAGAGCTTGAAAAACAATAGAATTGGGGGAATTTTATTCAGAATGGTATTGTTGGTTCACATCTTGAGGCCTTCACTCTGCTTGGACATATCACAGTGATCAATAAAATACCAGACATGTAGATGTGGCTGAATCTCCAGCCTGGTGAAGCCACAGGTCAAAAAAACAGGCAGAGACAGCTGCATAGTCAATACGGCTAGTGGAATAATGAGTATAAAGAGCCTTATCTCTGCCTTGGTTATCAAGTCATAAAGAGGCTGGAGAAAATTCAGCAACCTGAGTCTATAGCTTATATAAAACTACATGCCTAGGGAAGCAGGAGAAGACAGAACTGAGTTAAGACCTGGGTCAAGACACCTACTGGATTGAAGATTAAATCTGTAATAACACTAATTTCACACAAAGATGGAAATTCCAAGCTGCCCATATATAACCTGGTTCTGAAATGGGCTCATACAAGGTGAACCTGTAAACCAAAATTCTGAAATACATAAGGAATATTAAGATAGGTACCTAACAAAATAAAAAATAGAAAAATAACTTAACCTCAGGTTAAATTAAAATAATAGAACAATCTGAAATGCTTTAAAAGTAAGTCTGTTTAGGATTGTCAAAGAGATAAAGGAATAATAAAAACAATAACAAAAAAACTGAAAGATCAAACAAAGAATGATGAAAGAAGCAAAAATTAGATGCATGTAAGACGATATTTAAACAATAGTAAACTGTGATACTAAAAATATAGCATTTTATAATATTGAAAAAATTACTCAACAAATGGAATAAACTGTAAGCTAGGTACTGTCAAGAAGAGAGTATGTAAATGGGTGTGATTGTTCATTTTATGTGTCCACTTGACTGGGCCATGAGGTGTCCAGATATTTAGTCGAAAGTATTCTGTATGTTTCTGTGAGAGTGATTTTGAATGAGATTAACATTTTAATCAGTAGAGGAAAGCAAATTGTCCCCTATAATATGGGTGGGCCTTATCTAGTCACTTGAAGGCTTGCATAGAAGAAAAAGTTCAACCCTCTCCCAAGTAAGAGGGAATTCTCCAGCAGACTGTCCCTTGGACTTCCTCTGCACCATTGGCTCTTCTGGGTCTCAAGCCTGCTGGCTCACACTGCAGATTTGGATTTACCAGTCTCCATAATTGTGTGAACCAAATCCTTATGATCTCTCTTTATCTATCTATCTATCTACATGCTATTGATTCCGTTTCTCTGGAAAATTGACTAATACAATGGAAAAATAAAACTCAGAGAAAAAAACAAAATATAGATAGAATGAGAAATTATACATACATATACAAACATATGACAGACAGTTAAGAGGCATGGAAAATGGATTGAGAAGCTACAACATATGTCTGATTAGGAGTTCCAGGAAAAGAAAAATACGGAGAATGATACAAATTTTGAGAAATAAAGTCATGAATCCTTAGGTTAAAAGTTCACATAAAGTGCAAACAGAACATATAAAAGTGAAATCACATCTATTTATGCAGTAGTGAAACTGTAGAACATAAGAAATAAATACTAAAAGCTGACCTACAAAGGAATACCAATAAGATTGATGAAAGAATGGTCATCAGCCATGCCACATGAGACCTCTATACAAATGAGTTAATATCTTCAAAGCACTAAGGAAAAAAAGTTAACCTAGAATTCCATACCCACCTAAATAATTATTCAACTGTGAGGGCAAAACAAGGACACATTCAGCTACATAAAGAACAACTCGTGGGCCCATGTATGTAGTTCAAAAAGGAGAAAAATGAAATTAGAGAGAAGAATTGGAAACAAGATAGAAAGAGTTGTAAAGTATTTCAGTAAGTCCATTAATTACTAACAGTGTAAAAATAATGTTTGCGTTAAAAACGTGGGGATGTAAGTCTAGATAATAAGCACCAAAGAATGTTGGTGGTGGGAGTGCTGAGCAGTTAGAACACACTGACATCCTTGTCTTGTTTGAGAGGGTGCTAGAGATAATGAGCAAATTTAGATCTTAGAAAAAATGTGTATATTAAGTATGTGTATTAAAAATGTATGAGTGACCATTAGAACAGCAGAAATACAACCTAACTTCTAAACCAGAAACCAAGTGGAGAAAAGGTGGTGGAGGAGGGAAGAATAGCTACCGCTATATTAATACAACTGAAGGCAGGGAAGGAGAAAAAAATGAGGATTTTAAAAAGAAGCATGAAAAGAGCAAATGCAAAATTAGTGAAAATAAACATTGATTTTGAAAAGAGCAAGCTCCAGAATCTTACATACATTATGACACCACTTACCTTTAAAGTTACCAAACACACAAAATAATAATAAATGTTTGCTACAAAAATGTACTAAAAATATAAAAACCTGTGCAGGTGGGATACGTATATTTAAGAGAGTGGTTACCAAAAAGGAGAAGGTAAGGAGGGAAGGGGGTTTCAGCTGTACCTTTAATGTTTTATTTATTTTTTAAAAGGCCTGAAATACACAATGATATTAACGTTTAAAAAGTACATGTGATGGTACAAGTGTGTGTATGTTTTATCATTCTTTATGATTTTCTCTATCATGAAATATCTCATGATGTTTTTTTAAGTTGGTTTTTTTTTTGTTTGTTTGTTTTGCTGCACTGTGTGGCATGTGGAATCTTGGCATGCGGGATATTAGTTCCCTGACCAGGGATAGAACCTGTGCCCCCTGCAGTGGAAGCGCAGAGTCTTAACCATGGGACTGCCAGGGAAGTCCCAATATCTCATGATTTTTAAAGAGAAACAAATGAAATGTAGAACTATATGGCTGCAGAAACAGGTTTAAGACCAGTATGGCTTGATGGCAATGGGGGATTTCCTTACACCCGAGAAAAGACTTGCAAAGGATTCCCAAGGTCACAGCCAGGTAGATACGGGCTGAGTCTGTAGATCAAGTAACTTTGTACCCACTGAGGTTTTGCCTCAGTCTGTTAAGAGCTAGGAAAGTATAAGAAGTGAGTTACAAGTAATCTAAGGGTCAGTTTAGAACAAGAAGTAGCACAGAGAGTGGTTTGGTCTAAGGGAAAACCAGTAAGGGGTTATTTAACTCTCTCAACCATACACTTGAGGTGACTGTAGACGTTTTACCTAGTGTTCACTGAGTACTTGTTATGCTCATGTCACTCTGTTAAAGGCTTGACTTGTATTATCTTATTTAATCATGTTCAGTCCATGAACAGGTAAACAATATTTTTATTGACTGCTTCATTAAGAGGCAGTAAAATGCATAGTTAGGTCATGAACTCTAAAGACTTAGATCACAGCTCTGCTCCTATGAGCTGTGTGGCTGTGGCAGCTCACTTAACTTTCCTGTGCCTTAGTTTCCTCATTTTAAAGTGAGAAAAATAATAGTACCTACCTCACTGCATTGTGTGTAGATTAAGTGTAGAGACATATGTGAAGGCTTAGAAGACTGGTTGGCATATAATCACTATATAGGGGGTTGTTATTAATTATTGCTATTTTGGATGAGAAAATAAAGGTCCAGAGAGACAAAGTAACCTGCAAAAATTCACAGCTAGTTAGACATCGTGGTATCTGGGTAAGACTGCAGTAGAATCCAGTAGCTTAGTTAGCCCAAGGATGAGAGCATACAGTGAGGGTTGTAGACCAGAAAGAAGGTAAGAACCAGAACCTTGTTGATGTCACTGAGCTCTGACTTAGCCAATCTTGGAATTTCTCTGCCCAGGGACTTTTATTATGGGAGATAACATGTTTTTTTTAATTGTTCAAACCAGTTGAGATGTATTCTTGCAGCTCAAAGCACCCAAATCAATTCAACTACCATATTAAAGTCTTTCTATTTAACATGGGGGAGAGAAAGACATTGTGCCATTGGATCTTTGACCATTGAAGGGCAGCCCCAGATCTATGTTTCTGCCCCTGAGAGTAGGAAGTGAGGTGTGGGAGCACAGGATGACAGTGGAACTTCTTTTCTCACACACCAAACTAGAAAAGGCCATTCCATGAACTGGGTCATGAGCTGCAGGAGAAGCAGAGTCCCCCCAGCTCTTTAAACTGAACAGCTCCTGTAACAACTAAACAAGCAGGGATATGGGGGTTCAGGGGGGATGACAATGCTTCCTACTTAGGTTAAGATGCATGAAAGTAATAAAAACCACCCCAAAGGAACTGTGAAAAGAGGCCTTGGGAAGCACATCCAAGAGAGTGAAAAGGAGGGAGAACAGAAGGAACCCGTGGCAAGAAAATCTTCCAGACCAAATGATCGTCCAAAAATAATGAGAGCAAAGTTCAAAGAAGTAACTTAAACCAAATATTGCAGGGAAAGGCTGAGCCAGCAAGGGGCGGGCTCACTCTGCAGGGAGCAGGGAGCAGCAAGGATGGAGCTGAGCAGAGTTCAGCTTAGGACAGCCCATGGGTCAGAACTGAGAAAGGCGCTCATCTGATGGCCTGGAGATCCCACAGCCCAGGTCAGTGAAAGGGGCGGGGGTAGATGGTGTGCTAGAACATCCCCTGCAGCCAGGGGATTGGGTCACGGTCTCCACACCCACCACGGGCAAGGCTGCTTGAGTTTGCAAAGCTTGTCCCATCTGGGTGGGCTTGCTGTCCTTGCAAGAGAGCCCCTGAGACCAGGCAAATGATGAAACCTTACCTGCTTAGAGCCAAGCTTCTTTTAGGCCCTATTTTACATTTCATTTCAGCAAAGAATTACAGCAATGCCAGGGATGATGGAAGCTGAACTCATTAACTGCCTGCTTAATTTTGGACTCAGGCTCCTGCTGATGCTAGATTCCAGGTAATTTCCCAGCAGCTTAGTGGCAGAGCATACGTCTGGTCCATTTGTGTATTCTGCATGTGGATATGTGTGTGCATGTACACAGTGGAAAACATATTTCTATTTATATCTATTAACCATAGTCCCTATTCCAAATTTAAACTCCATATCTTCTACCACAGCATTTTTTTTTTTTTTTTTTTTGCGGTACGCGGGGCTATTACTGTTGTGGCCTCTCCCGTTGCAGAGCACAGGCTCCGGACGCGCAGGCTCAGTGGCCATGGCTCACGGGCCCAGCCGCTCCGCGGCATGTGGGATCTTCCCGGACCGGGGCACGAACCCGTGTTCCCTGTATCAGCAGGCGGACTCTCAACCACTGCGCCACCAGGGAAGCCCTACCACAGCCTTTTGAGCCATAACATTGAGTTAACACAAACAAACAAAATTAATGTTTTCACAATTATTGAGGATTTAAAGAGGTAATGAAACAAACACGGAGAATTTAAATTCCGAAATAGCCCTATAAGGTCTCCTTTCTATGTGCCTCCCTTGATTAGGATCTCTGATATTTATTCTGTGATAGAGGACAAAACTGAACTATGTATCATGGTTACCAATTGATGCACACTGCGCTCACATATACAAAGGAAATGTGGCTCATGTAGTTTTTCAAATTCTTCTGTGACTGATCTTATATGAGTCCCTATGGCACAGGCTAATGGGAACGCAACCTTGCCACCTAGTGATAGCTCAGTCTCCTCCAGTTAAGTAACACTTATCCCAGAGAGACTCAGAGCTGTTTGGAATTCTCCTCCTTCCACTGCGCCTCTCCAGGGTGGCACCTGGTGGTTAAGGGGAAGTTAAGGAGACTTCATGGGAGAAGAAAAGGAGGGCGTTCTGAGCCAAAATGATATCATGGATTCCCACTACTCTCCACTGTGGTGTAGATGGTCTGGACTTGTCCCTGGATTGGTGACCCTTGGTCTCAAGTGGCCTATGGGGCCAATGTGGCACCTTCTCAACCCTCTTAGCCTTCTCAGCACCTCCTTGGCCTCTCTCTGGAGCATTTGTGAATTTCTGGGTATACTGCTCACCACCAGGGTTCTGGGTAGTGGGAGAAAAAGAATGCTATGGGCTTTCCTACCTAGGCACTTCCCTGCTGCACTGCTAAGCTATTGCCCAGGACACACTGACTCTGGTTTTGTGAGCAGCTCTGCCAAGAGGCTCACATGCTCCTCCAGGCTGTGCTTGGGGAATGGTGGCCCTGGTCCCCTACCCCAAATGTTCTCAGGTTCCTTCCATACCTACCTAAAAGTTTCCACCGTGTCTCCTCTGGCCTTGGGGTTCATCCCAGGAGTGGAAAATAAGGACATGCAAGTCTGATCTCTTTGCCCTACTTCTGTCTTTCTTTTCTCCCACTTGGGACATGCAGGTAATTTCCCTTCCACTCTGGTCTGCAGGGTACAGTGTGTTTGGAACATTCCTCTACTCTCTTCCCACCTCAGATGTTCTTTGCCCTTTCTTATTTTCTGAGACATAAAGGCAAACACGGTGCAAAGAATGAGAACTTGTTTTCACGGATAAGTGTACATTACTTTTGAAATATTTAGAAAAATGTAGCAATTGCATTAACATATATAGACCCTTGAGGTTGGCTGGATCCCTGTACAGACAAGGAGCTTAATAAAGGCTGCTTTCTGACTGAGAAGGGAAGGGAAGGGGGAGGAGATCAGACTGCATTTAGTAACATCTTTAAGATTTCTTCCAGTTTCTTTTCTCTCTGAAATACAGGACTCTTGACTGCTGGTACTTTCTTTTAATTCCAAAATAGCACACACATCTTCATCTCTTACTCTCCCTCATGGTACTATAGGAGGTTCCCAGGATCAATCACCCCATGGATTAATTTCTAGGCATCACAGGTGCAGGGTGGCATGAATGAAGATGCCTGCAGGAAAGACTCTGCTTTTTTTTTTTTTTAAATTCAGAAAAGTTAAGAGGTAATATAATATACACATACATCTACCCACTCATATTTGAAATGTTTACTTGCTGTCACTTTGCCTTCAGATAGTTTTTAAATATGTGTGTGTATAAATGATCTTACAGTTAAAGTTGAAAACTACTGGACTTTATTCTTCTTTCCCATCCCAGTCCCCTCCCTTTCTCTCCAGAGACAGTCGCTATCAAGAATTTGATGTGTATAAATCAACTATACTCCAATAAAAAAAAGGAATCTGATGCGTATCATTCTGGTCCATGTTTGTATTAGCTTATTACAGGTTTACATATCAGACAATAGACAGCATTGCTTTATATGTTTAAAAATTTTCCCTAAATGATTCAGATCATGTGCATTGTTGTACAACTCATTTTTTTTCAGTTAACAATGTTTTTGAAATTTATTCTTTCTATGCATGTGTGCCAAGTTCATTCTTTTTAAAGTTGCAAGTATTTAATTTGTGAATCTATCACATAGTATTTATTAATTTTCCACTGAAAATATTCAGGTTTTATCCATCTTTTCTCCTGGTATTTTATTTAAATAATAGGAACTACTGGCTCATCCTAATGCTTTCATTTCAGGCCAAAATCGGCCAGAAGACTTTGTTATCTAATCGTCCACCGAGCTACTGTCAGCCAGCAGGTATTTGAGCATCCACATGGGCTCCACACAGTTATAGACTGCATATCCCCAGACCTCTCTCTGACTCAGTTCTCTCATCTGGAAAATGGGATAATTGTTTCTATCTACTTGAGCTGTTGTGAATCTTGTGTTAATGATAGAGTATACAGTAATTAATACCTGGTGTAGAACTAGAAGCCAGGCACCTCCTGACACCCTGGCCGATTTTCTTTCAGAGACATTCTCTGCCTGTGTTATCATGGTAGGTAAAACCCTGTCTCAAATAGTTTATGGTCTGTGAGGACACAAGTTCAACCCATGGGAGGCAGGGGCAACAGGCAGAGGCAGTAGGCTGCCGTGGTAAGTGCTGGGCTAACAACGCCAAATGCTATGAGGACTCACAACTGCTGTCAGCCAGCCCCTGTACTCTGGATCGCTCTGAAGCACAGCCTCGCAGGGCCTGCTTGGACCTGCTCCAGTTCAGCTGCCTGCAGGAGCGAGGACTCACAGCCCTTGCTCAGGGCCTATTTGCACAGCTCTAGCCAATCAGAGCTCTGTTGCTACGCGGCCCCTGCAGGCAGAGCCTTCTCTCCAGCTCTGCTCACAGGCATCCTACTGGCCACAGACATCCCTTTGCTGTTTTTGTTCGCACTGATTTTTTTAAAAGCACCTGATACATACTTTTCATTGTTTTCCTCTTTTTCTTATTCCATTCAACCCCCACTGAAAGCCCTACTACACACACACACACACACACACACACACACACACACACACACACACAGACACAGGAATCAAACTCAGAATCATTAACAAAGAAACCTTGGTCTAACACAGAAAACAATCTCTAAATAGACTCTTACTCCAAGCTTGTCAATGCGGGGAAAATCTACTCTTTCTGATATTTGGGGACACTAATTAAAAGGTTACCCCATTGCCACATATTTAACTTCCCACTCTTTCTGCCCCCCAGGAGTAGAGAAGTCAACAAGAGAGAGATGATAAGGTTTCAGACAGCCCACCTCCCACCCTTTATTACCACCTCTCCCAAGAGTCCAACCACAAAGCTAGTGCGACTAGACACAACTCACCAGCATGGCGGGGTTTAGGACTCTGCCTCTCTCCTCTTGTGAGAGGACATTTAGATGTTGTCTGCTCTTCTCCCCTCCCTTCTCTCTCTGATAAGAGAAAGGGCAAGCACATTCTTGAGAAAGAAGGGGCTGCATGCAGCAGGGGTCATGACAACACCTGAGCCCCCTGGTAAGGGAGAAATGGCGGAGAGAGGATTGAGAGACAAAGATGGCGGGATCAAGTGGTGTGGATGAAAGGGAAAGTTCTCCTGAGGTTGGAAAGCACGAGGGTCAGGGAGTTTGAGATGGTAAAGAACAGGAGAAGATGAGGACTTTAAAAACAATCTTGCTTTATATTCTTAAACCTCCTGAAATATTAAGAGAGAGAGAGATGTGAGTAAAGGTTGGAAGACCTGTGTAGCTGTGGTGTTTTGAACTCAGTACTGCTCTGGCACTGAACGCTTTTTAGCTTACTTACTCTGACACCTACCTACTCCAGTTTTTAGGTAATTTTATACAAACATACATACATAAATAAATGTCAATAAAATAAGGGTTAATATTTTAATATTAACATGCCTATACGTGGTACAGGGCAGGTTTTTTGTGAGGAGACTAATTTTCTAGAAACCTGGCTAAAGCAAGTTATTAGACTGTTATTACTAAAAGAAAAGGGGAATTAGGCAGAAAGCCAGACTACCTTCCTTCCATTGGGTTTTCTCCAGAGATCTAATCCTTCTAGTCTCTTCCTTACACTTTTCTCTTACTGGGTAGCTCTCTGCCAGGGGAGTTTTAGTGCTGCTTACACAGCAAGCACAATGCAAAAGCTTCAAAGCAGAAATGTAAATAATAGTTAAAACACTTGGTGAGTTCTGATTTTATTTTTAAAGAACATAGCTTAAAGACACATGTAAAGTACAAGCTCTAGCCTGAAAAGCCACAGTCTAAAATAAATAAAAGTTTTAAAAGATAGTAATTCTCATATAAAGTTTAGCAACTCCTTTCTCCCACCCCTCTAAACAAAGAGGGTTCTTTTAGGAATTAATGTCTTATGTGGAAAAGAAACATTCTTCTGCTATTCAGCAATTCCTTAAGTTTCATAATAGCCTTTTTCTTCTTCTACATTCAAGCAAAATTAATCCTTTTGATTTTTTAAAAGTAAAAAGTAATAAGATCTCATTTAAAAAAAATTATACATATCTCCATGCATTGAGAGGAATGATTCTTACCTAATATTGATAAGGGCTATTTTAATGATGAAATACTAAAGAGGCTTTTTTTTTACTTCTTTTGTACTTCTCAGTGTTGTGTGATTTTAAAAATAAAGACTGTGTATTCTTTTCTGTAGTAGTAACATAATTTTCTTAAAAAGGAAGAAGAAATTAGTGTCTTGAGAAGTAATTGAAAGTCAATGACTTTTCCCTGTAGATTTCATAAGGGTTTGTGTGTGTGTGTGTGTGTGTGTGTGTGTGTGTGTGTGTGTGTGTGTGGTGGGGAGAGCAGTATTTCAGTGCATTTGTTCCCAGGAGACACTGTGGTGTCAGAGTTCAATGGAATGAGGGCTTGACAAAGGGGTCAGAAGTACTGAAAGTGAGGAAAAATGGGGACCAGGAAGGTTAGCTATGACTAGCAAAGACACACAATGAAATTTTCAGAAAGGTCAAGGCCTCAGAAATTACAAAGTTATCCATCCCCTTGTTTCTGAATTGAATGATCCTGGCCCTGGCAAATTTAGGTGGGCACTCCAGCCTAGGCTGAGTAAGCTTTGAGAGGGGGTGGGAGAGGAGACTGGAGAAGCAGGTGAGTGGGTTCCCTACTGTCAAGGTGCAAACAGGGAACAAACAGCCTTCCTATACCTAGGTTGAACCAGAGGAGGACCAGAGGCCTGGAGGTGCTTCTCAATAGCCAGCATTTCTCAGAAACACAGCGGAAGTCTCCCAGACAGGACAGACAAGCTGGCATCCCTTTCTGAGAATCAGAAGGAGGGGAAAGAGTGAGGCAGGCCTAGCCAACATACCAGGGACAGTGGTGAAATCTTGGGAATCTGGGGGGTCTGCCAGCCATGCTTTCCACAGCCACTTGGACAGCAGCTCTCAATGTCCTCACCTGGAGAACCCACATGAACTTGGCTGCCAGACCATAAAGGGAAGTCTCTGGACTGAAGGACCAACTGCCCCTTGTAAATTCCCTTACTGGTGCCAGCTCCTAATTGTAGGGATCTATGCAGGTCTGGACCCCTCTGCAGGGGTCCTAGGACCCTTAGGAGGGTCCATTCTTTTCCCTGTCATCCTATGTTACCCTCTCTTCTTTGTCTGTTCCTCCTTTCTTGCCAGACACACTCTTCCTCACCCATCAATACCCAAATCACACTTGTATCTGGTGTAACTAAGTGCTCAGACTCAACTGAAATCCAGTTCCCTCAAGGTCTCTAGATCACCAGTCTTCCTCTTTTACCCCAACTCCTCATAACCTACAAAGAAGAAAACAAACAACACATGCAAACAAAAAATCAACAAAGAACAGAAGGGAGATTTCCTGGCCTTGGGCTGGAGGCACAGCAGGAAGTTGTAGCCACGCAAACTATGCTCTGTGGCCAGAGTCATGCGTCATGACCTTTAGGTTGAGCAACCCAAATGTAGCATGGGGGTGTTGAGGTGCTGAAATATACTCTCTTGCCCTCTAGTAGGTCAGTCCTTGGCTGTAATATAATTTAGTATAGTTTTATAGATAGAAAATTCCAGAGAGTAGCAATCTTCTCTGTGTTATGCAGCCAGGAGTAAGTAAAACAAGGAGAAGTGACGTATGCCTAGACCCAATTATTTGACATTTCAAGACTTTTCCTTTATGGTTTGTGGTGGCTTAGCTGGGATGAAGTTCCAGAAATGGGGAACTAGACTGAAAGACCCTATTCTCTTCAACTGTCTTATTAAGTTACATTAAATTTTCCTAGCTCATTACCTGAGTTTGGGATGTAAAGTAGAAAAAACACATTTTCTTGGAATTATACCTGAAACAGAAAGTAGAAATCCATGTTATGTTTGTGTTTCCCTGGTCTCAGGGTATCTGACCTGATTTCTTCTGCACCTAGTCTCTAATTCAGGACCATTTCCCTTTTCCTAGGCATGAAGTAACAACCCAGCCTATTCGTGTATCTTACTGGTAATTTAATGGACACTCCAGTTGACTCATTTTGCTCTATCACAAAATGAGCTTCCCACCAAGACAGAAGAGGAGATCATATAAATGTATATAAATTTACAAAAATAAAAAGAATACATAAGGGTGATATAGTAGCATCTTCAAAGTAGCAGGACTTGCCATGACGTCATGGCAGCTTCTACCCACAGCACAGACACAGAAAGGCCACTCATAAGGTGTGAAGGCAAAGTAGCACCCAGTCTCTTGGTCACCACCTAAGTGATCCACTAATGGGTGTTCTCTCTTCACTATAGGTGAATGTAGCTCAGGATAAGAAGCTTCAAAGACTTACCCAAATTCCTTATTGGTACTATTACATTTCACTCTGTAGTGTTATATAAAAATATTTAGCCAAACTCTTGCTTCATACATTCCAAGTGCCTAGCCAAGGACTCAAAGTTTGATTAGATGCCATGTACCCCCAAATAAATTTTATTTGATGTGCAGTTATATACTGAAATATGTTGTGTTCTATAGAAGTGAGAAATGTGAGAGAAAGAAGATGCAGAAGGATTGTGCTGTATACCTTGGATCAAATCAGTTTAGGAGTCATTTAGATGGATCAGAGTGCCCTAAACTACATAAACAAATCAACCTATAAAACTCAGTCAAGAGTCTGTTAATAGAGAACTCTATTGATCACGATTTCCACATCAGTGCTGCTTAAACTTTCACTATTCCTCTCCTGGCCTCATTAAACTGGGGTGATATATGTGGGTCTTACTCTAAATTTACCCACGTTGAAAGAGAGACCTTAGAGGCTGGTGTATAAGGAAGTCTCCAATCTGGTGACGAGTGGAAACAGACCAACATCCTACTTTCCCATCCTCTTTTTCCCTTGACCTCGCTGCCCTACAATGAGATATCTCCAGAACCCATTGTCATCTCCTCTTTGTGGGACAAGCATGAGTCTATCTTGGCCCAGAACTCCCAAGGAAAGCAGAATATGAAAAAAACATTTCCTCTGTCTCGCCAGATGGCTTCAGGATAAAATTCTTCCCCAAACTAAATGTTAGAGTTCAGTTGAATGTTTCAGGGAGGGCAAGAAGAAACAAGGAGAAGTATTTAATCCTCCTCTTCCCCTAACACACCACTGCATCCAAGCTTGATGTGAGCAGGTCCTGCCAGGGCAGGCAAGATTGTTGAGCTGAAATCAAGAGGATGGGTCCTTGACAGAGTAGACCCTTTTAAGGATGAAGATTGGATGTTTGGGAAATACACAGTCCACAGACCTGAGATTCCAGGCTGGATGTTCTCATTTTCCGTACCTGCTGAGGAGGTGGCAGGGCAAAATATGGAATAAACTGAAGAATACTGAGCCCCATCCAACCCGTCTGGGAACCCACAGTGTAAAGTAATGGGGAAGATTACATTGGGACAGTCCAGACTTCTTGAGATCAATGCATACCTCTGCGCTTGCCTGCATACTTTGTACAAATTTTCATTTTGAAATAATGAACAGTTAGCATCAAGAATGGCTACTCATTCTTAAAATGTGTTGGAGAAACCAGAACTTGAAGCAGCCAGTGCAGGTGAGGGTGTGGATAATCAAGGAAAATAGCCTCCCAAGAGAAGCATGAAGGAACCGGATGTTTGGTCTCAAACTTTGTTATACCAAACACTTGGGTATTTATGCTTGGTTTTTGTAGTAGAGTTAACATTAAGTCCCTTGAGTTTGTTCATTCATAGGACATGCATTATGCTCCTATTTGACACCAAACACTGGGAAGGTCAAAAACGAATAAGACATGACTTCTGCACTTAAGGAATGCTAAAAATATTAACTTAGTCTCTGATCAAATGAGACTGAATTGCTGAATAATATTGAGAAACATTCAAGTACTTAAAAAGTAACAACACATACACGCAATTAGTGGCAAAATCTCCTTTTAGCACCTTTATCCAATGCGGCACTTACCTCTCCTGAGAATTTCCTGTTAGTTCTTGATTTACTTACATCTAGTTAAGTTTATAAGTAGGATGTTAGAACAGACTGGAGACCTAGGATACTAGGTGCTACAATCCTCCCTTAGGTGACTCATGTAGTTGACAGAAGAGAGGCTCATAGAAAAGTGGATGAAACAGCTTCCTGAATGGCCTTTCAGATTCAGTGTCTCCCACTTCATGGGTTAACAGTATCTCCCACTTCATGGGTTAGCGGTTTCTAGGATAACTTGATTTTCATAAGGCAAAACTTCAATTGTAAAAATCTCACAAGTAACAGAAGACCTTCAATGGATCCCCAGTCCTATCTTGATCAAATGAAAATTGTCTAGTGAAAATGGATCCTTAGGGTTTCCTCACACGTCTTTATGCTTTCTCTGCTCTGTGCTTTCTCTCCTGAAATTGTTGTTGCCTAAAATAGTTATATTAACTATCCACTCTGAAGATCATATTTACTTTTCAAAACCTAATTTTCTTTTCCTGGGATTCAAATCTTTACTCCCTTTTCTTGATTCCCAATAGTATTATGTGCTTGCTTTGACATCAAAGAGCTTCATCTCAATAGGGATGATGTCTTATGTGTCATTGCTTGTTGTGGGATCTGACATAGAGCTTTGATCATCTATTTGCTCAGGAAATATTTCTTGAACAGAGATATCCATAGGCCCACAGCTCATTGGTGGCAGGACCAAATTTAGAACTTAGGTATCTTTACTCTTACCCTTGTGCTTTCTCCTACATCCATTGACTCCTAGTTCATCGATTTGTAGAGCTCATTTGAAGTCCTGACCTATTCATCCCATTGTCTATATTTCTTGATTTGAGAAACCTACTAGTTTAAGATTCTTTGGAAATAAGTATCTCCTGTTTCAAACTGAGTTGAGGGGACATAGTGGAAGCTTACTGCCTATTTGCTAATGACACTTTGCAGAATTCAGAGAGAAACTGAGTCTTTGAAAGCAAAGACTTCTATTTAAATGTTGGTTTTAACTGTTGTTTTCTTGCTCTTTTTATCCATTTTCCCTACTCTTTCTCTTCTCCCTTTTTCCTCTCATCTTTTCTGCAAATCTCTATCTATGTCTGCTAAACAGGAGACAGTCTAGATGGTTGCGATTTCACAGATATTGATGGAGCATCTACCTGGCCTGAAGATACACATCTGCACACCAGACCCTCCGTGTAGGACACCTAAAGTGGGGTCAATGGGGCATTCAGGGAAACCTCTGTGTGGAGGCTGAGTCTAGAGGCACCCACCCTGAGTTACATCTAGGAACTGTGGCTTTGCATCAGGATTCTCACAACTTCATCATACCAGGAAGTCTAGGAGGACAAAACACAGCAAATGGATCGAAGATTTTCCTGCCTCATTCTGACCAGGAAAGGACAGACAGACTAGGAAAGAACAAAAGTTCCCAGAGCCTGGCCATGCACACATGGGCCCAACAATCCTTGGATGCTGGAGTGCGCTGCTTTCAGCTCTCCCACTCCCACTCCAGGTTCTCCCCTACCCCTCTGGCATCTCCTGTTTTCTCATTTCTTTTCTTCTCTCTCTGCCTCCCAAGCACCAGTGTTCTTCAAGTGCTGTGTTCTGCTCCCCCTTTCACAAATTTGTTCTCAAAGAACTCATCCACTCCTGTGACTTCCATTACATGCTGTTGTCCCTCAAATCTGAACCTCTCCAGAGCTCTAAGCCTAACTGACTAATGGACATTGCAATTGAATTTCCCTCTCAAATAGGAAACAGAGTCTCATATTCCTGACCTGTTCCCTCTCCTGTGTCTCCCATCTTATTAAGTCACACAGTTGATGCACTCAGTCTCCAAGCCAGCAATCTACCAACATCCTAGATTTCAACCTTACTGTACTCCCTCTTAATAGTTACTAAATACGGTTGCTCACTGTTTGTATAAACCAGTTGAAGCCAGCACCTTGACTTGGTTCTCACTTGTTTCTTGTATTCTTCAGACCCTTGCAGTCCTGTCTGCAACTCTAACAATAGCTTCCTTACCTGATCTTCCCACTACCATGACTATGAATGGATCCTTTAACCTCTTTGCCATTTCTTCATCTAAAACACAAGGGCATTGGATTACATCTCTGAGAGCTTTCTTAGCACTGATATTCATTTATTTGTCAGCTTAACAATATCACAGGCCCCAAAATAAAAATCTGAATTTTCTGCCCTTTCACTCATTCCCCACCTCCCAATAACCTTTTTATTCTTCTTCCTCCTCCATCCTGCTAAAGGAGATTTTGATTGCCGTGTGGCAGCCCTAGGACTCAAACCTTTAGCCAGGATATGATTTCCCAGACATTCCCAAGGGAGACGGTCTCGTGACCTTTCCTTCTGCTGTCACAGCAGGGAAGGGAGTTGCCTGGAGCCAAGGCTTACAAAGAGTGGCCATTGTTTTTATTTTATCGACACATTGTTTTGGGGTGCCACTCTTCCACTCAGCAGAGACAGACAACATTGACAGGAGATTTTAAAACACTTTTTTTTTCCTGCTGCAGATTAACTAGATGGTGAATATCAATTTCTTATTCTCATCCCACGTTCATCACCATCTCTTCAACCAGAATGCCAGGCTCAATGAGGTGACTCCTGAGGCTTGGTGTTGCCCCAAGGACCAGGGCTCCTTTTGTCTTAATTTAGAAGCTTCACTAAAGGGACACCAAGAGGAATGGTGAGATGGTACACCTGCTGAGAGCTGGTGAATTCACCATCAGTTTTGAAATAACACCCTCCTCTCAACCTGTGAGTAGTTGCATTCTTCTTGCCTCCACTCAGGCTGGGCAGTGATAGGGAATATCTAGGACTTTCATTCTCCAGCGTCCCAATGTTGGCATTTGCCTCATATTGCCTAGTGTCATACAATATGAATGGATGGAGTTTGTCTTCAACATCTCCCATCACCTTTCTCTGTTCTACAAAAATTACGATGAAATGACTTTTTTCCTTTCATAGACTTTGCGTTGTTTGTGTGTGTGTGTATGTGTGCATGTGTGTTGGTCCCATCTTCCTACAGTCTAGAGGCTGCTAGGGAAGGGAGAGAGAAATGCAAGTGCGTCCTGTGCTGATCCTTGTTGAAATTTCTGGTAAGAAGCTGAAAAATACTATTCAAGGGATATTAAGACATCTCTGAACTTTATATGAATTTTAGAACGTGAATAGGAATTTGAACTTATCTATGCTCTCTCCAATTGCACCTGCCATTTTACAGGTATGGAAAATAAGACTTCCAGCAAATTAACAGTGCAGTACCAATCCTGTGTACTTTCCATTACAATCTGCTTCCTAATTGCATGTGGATTTCCTTATTCCCCAGAGCCAGGCAGCATCAACATTTGGCTTCAGAAATGCTGTTAAATCCTGAATAAACCAAAGTGAATATGCAAGGTAGTGTTCAAGATCTCTTACTCCTAAAGCCAGACGCAATGCTTGTGTTCAACCCTAGGCTCTAGACTTGCTTCAGTGCTTCCCCAACTTTCTCTTTATAAGTAGGGGAGGAAATGTGGGGCTAACAGAGACATTTTCATGGTCCCTGTCCCCCACCAAGCCCCCTCACTGATGCTTAAAAAATGGGAATGTTTTTGTGTGTATGGAGTAGAGAAAGACTTTTCTCAATTTTGGTCAGCAGGGTTTGTCTTGGATCTAGAAAGAGTGGACGAGGACTCAGTTGGAGTGAATTCATAGAGGACTGGGAGGGTTTTTCTTTTTCTTCCCACAAACCACAGTTTAAGTTACATTTCATCAGTAGAATTCCTCTAAGATAAAATATTGGGAAACATACCAGGTTAGGAGTCATAACACCTAGTTTCCAAGCCTGATTTTCCTCCTGTAACTTAAAACCTCATCCACACTTTCACTTATTTAGGAAACAAAATAGTCATTGAGCTGCTATATGTCTAGTGCTATTCTAGGTGCTGAGTTTTCAGTGTAGGATAGTGCAAATTTCCTGTTCCCACAGGTCTTACATTGTAGTGGGTAAGTCAGTAATTGCCACATAAACATGTAATCATATCAAATGTTATGAAGAAAACAAAAATGAATAAGGCAATAGAGAGTACCATACAAGAGGGTATATTTGTGTAAGAGTGTGTTAGTGTGCTTTAAGATATGTCCACAAATTCTTTTATACTCTCTTCTATAGGTGAAGCCTAATTTCCCTCCTCTTGAGTAGGGGCTGGACTTAATGATTCACTTCTAAAAGGTAGAATGAGATTGAAGTGAGAGGGTATGACTTTGAATAATAAAGTCATTGTGTCTTCCACTGGTTTTTCTTGAATTATTTGCTCTGGGGGGAGTTAGTTGTCATGTTGTGAGGACACTCAAGCAGCTTAAGAAGCTCATGTGGCAAAGACCTGAGGCCTCCTGCCAACAGCCAGGTAAAGGAGCCATCTTGGAAACCAATTCTCCAGCCTCAGTCAAACCTTTGGATGACTGCCGTCCCTGCCGACATCCTGACTGCAACTGAATGAGAGACCATAAGCCAGACCACCCAGATAAGCTGCTCCTGGAGTCCTGACTGAGAAAAACTGTGATACTAAATATTTGTTGCTTGAAGCCAGAGCTTTTGAGGATGATTTGTTAAATAGCAGTAAATAACTAATGTATGTACTCTAGGGAAGCTCTCTCTGGAAGGTAATAATTGAGTAGAGACCAGAAGGAGAAGAGGAAATAAGCCAGGTAATAATATGTATGAAGAGAGATTGAAGCAGGGGGAATAAAACTGGAAAGGCCTTGTGGTAGGAACATGCTTGGAGTTTTCAAGGGCGTGTCAGGAAAAAATTGTCCAAGATTTGGAAATGGGCAAGATAATACTGAGTATCCTTTCAGCGGAGACCTGGGAATTGTCTAAGGTACTTTCTGGAGATTATCTGATTATACTGAGATATTCCCCTCTGACTGAATTCCTATTGCCCAAGTTATTTTATAATTCTGTAGAGGCAGAATTCAATTTGTAGAAAACTGAGAGTGATGCAAGTGATTCTTTCCAAAGTATAACGAATTTTGTCCAGTACAGATACAACTGAATTCTACCCTATAGAAAAGATGGCCCCAAACAAGCAGCCTTATTGAGATACAATGTTTTATACCATACAACTCAGTCTTTTAAAGTTTACTATTCAATTTTTTTTTTAGTATATTTACAGGGTTGTACAAATATCACTACAATCTAATTTTTGTCCACCTTCTAAAGAAACCCCATTAATAGATATTCTGTATTCCCTTCCGTCATTCCCTTTCCCCCTAGGAGCCCTAAGCAATGACTCATCTACTTTCTGTCTATAGATTTGCCTATTCTGCAAATTTCATATAAATGTAATCATACAACTTATGGTTTTTGCAACTATACGTTAGCATAATGTTTTCAAGGTTTATCCATATTGTAGCGTGTATTAATACTTCATTGTTTATCGATAAATAATACTCAATTGTATGGATATAACACATTTTGTTGATCTCTTCATTCATTGATGGGTATTTGGGTTTTTTTCTACTTTTTGGATAGTATAAGTAATATTTCTATAAACATTCACAAATAAGTTTTTGTGTGAGTGTATGTTTTAATTTCTTTTGGGTGTATACTTAGCAGTGGAATTGCTGGGTCATATGGTAGGTCCATGCTTAATATTTTGAGGCACTATCAAACTGTTTTCAGGATGGTTGTATCATTTTATATTTCCTCAGTGTATGAGGATTCTAATATATCCACATTCTTGTCAACACTTATTATCATCCATCATTTTAAATATAGCCATTTTAGCTGCTGTGAGGTGATATGTCATTGTGATTTTAATTTGTATTTCCCTAAGGATTAATGATGTTGAACATCATTCCATGCACCTAGCCATTTTAATATTTTTACTTGGAGCAATGTCTGTTTAAATCTTTTGCCCATTAAAAATTTTGTCTTTTACTATTGAATTTTAAGAATATATATTCTGACGATCAATTAATCTATGACAAAGAAGGCAATAATATACAATGGAGAAAAGACATGCTCTCCAATAAGTGGTGCTGGGATAACTGGACAGCTACATGTAAAATAATGAAATTAAAACATCAGAGAAATGCAAATTAAAACCACAATGAGATATCACCTCACACCTCTCAGAATGGCTATCATCTGTAATCAAATAACAAATGTTGGCCAGGATATGGAGAAAAGGGAACCCTTGTGCTGTTGGTGGGAATGTAAATTGGTGTGGCCACTGTGGAAAACAATATGGAGGTTGCCTAAAAAACTAAAAATAGAACTAACATATGACCCAGAAATTCTACTCCTAGGTATATGCCTCCAAAAAACAAAAACACTAATTAAAAAAGTTACATGCATGCCAATGTTCAGAGCAGCATTACTTATAATTGCCAAGATATGGAAGCCACCTAAGTGTCCAAGATAAAGAAGATGTGGTATATATATATATACACAATGGAATAATACTCAGCCATAAACAAGAATGAAAATTTTGCCATTTGGAACAACATGGGCAATCTACTATGTATAAAATAAATAAGCTACAAAGATATATTGTACAATGTAGAGACTATAGTCAACATTTTAAATTGAAATATAGCCTTTAAAATTGTGGATCGTTATGTTGTACACCTGAAACTTATAATATTGTACATCAACTATACTTCAATTTAAAAGAAGAATGTATGTGTATATATTCTGGAAAAAAAGTCCCTTATCAAATATATGACTTACAACTATGTTCTCCCATTATGAGAATTATCTTTCACTTTCTTGATGGTATTTTTTGCAGAATAAAACTTTTTAATTTTAAGTTTATCTATTTTTTTCTTTTGTTCTTTGTGTTTTTGGTGTTATTTCAAAGAAACCATTGTCTGACCCAAGACCATGAAGGTTTACTCTTATGGTTTCTTCTAAGAGTTTTAGTATTTTAGCTCTTACCTTTAGATATAAGATCGATTTTGAGTTAATTTTGTGTATGTTGTGTGGTAAAGGTCCAAATTCATTGTTTTGCTTATGGATATTCAGTGGGCCCTCCACCAATTGTTAAAAAGACTGTTCTTTCACCACAAAATTGTTTTTCCATCATTGTTGAGCATCAATTGATCATAAATTTATGGGTTTATTTATGGAACTCAGGCCTATTTCATGGATCAATATGTCTATTCTTGTTCCATTCTCATACTTTCTTGGTTACTATAGCTTTAGAGTACGTTTTGAAATTGGAAAATGAGTTATCTAATTTTGTCGTTCTTTTTCAAGATTGTTTTAACTTTTTTGGGTTCCTTGCATTTCTATATGAATTTGAGGATTAGCTTGTCAATTTTTGTAAAAAGGCATCTGGTATCTTGATAGTAATAGTTACAAATATGTAGATCAAACCGGGGAGTAAAGTCATCTTAACAATAGTACATTGTCTGATGGGTGACCAAGGAATATCTTCCCACTTATTTACATGTTCCTCAATCTCTTTCAATGATATTTTGTAATTTTCCATGTATGTCTTTTGTTTTTGTTTTTGTTTTTTGTGGTATGCAGGCCTCTCACTGTTGTGGCCTCTCCCTTTGCGGAGCACAGGCTCCGGACAGGCAGGCTCAGCGGCCATGGCTCACGGTCCCAGCCACTCTGCAGCATGTGGGATCTTCCTAGACCAGGGCACAAACCCGTGTCCCCTGCATCGGCAGGCCGACTCTCAACCACTGCGCCACCAGGGAAGCCCGTCTTGTTTTTATTAAATGTATTACTAAGTATTTTTATTATTTTTGATACTATTGTAAATAGAATTGAATTCTTAATTTCATTTTCAAAATTTTCACTGTTACTGTATAGAAATACAAGAGAATTTTGTATATTGATCTTGTATCCTGCAACCTACTGAACTCATTTATCAGTTTTAATAGTTTTTAGTGGATTTCTTAAGAGTTTCTCTACACAATATCATGCTATATGCAAGGAGAGAGACTTTTACATCTTCCTTTCCAATCTGGGTGCCTTCCCCCAGCCCCGCCCTGTTTTTCTTGTCTAATTTCCCTGGCTAGAACTTTCATTATGATGTTGGAGAAGTTGCAGGATTGGACCTTCTTGTCTTGTTCCTGATTTTATGGTGAAAGCATTCAGTCTTTTAATATTAAATATGATAGCTGTGGGTTTTCCATAGGTGGTCATTATCACATTGAAAGAGTTCCTTTCTTTATGGTTTGCTGAGTATTTTTAATCATGTAGAGTGTTAAATTTTCATCAGATACTTTTTTCTGTGTCCACTGAGATGACCATATGGCTTTGTCCTTTATTCTATTAATATGGTATGCATTACATTAAGTGATTTTCAGATGTTAAACTAATCTTGCATTTCTGAGATAAGTCCCTCTTGGTCTTGGTGTAGGTTTTTTATGTTACTGTCAGAAATATTGAAGTAAATTTATTAACAGATGCAAAACTGGCTAATATTGTATGAGACAACAAAGTATAATGTTTGAATCAATAAAGTTGACATGCATTTATGGAGAGTACTCAGATTGCTAAAATCAGGAATGAAAGAAGAGACATCACTACAAATCTTATATAAATAAAAAGATTTATAAGGGAATATTTTTTATGTTACTTGATTTGATTTGCCAGTGTTTTGTTGAGTTGCTGTTGTTGTTATTTTTGGTGTCAATGTTCATAAGGGATATTTGTCTGTTGTTTTATTTTCTTATGGTGTCTTCATGTGTGAAGACCTAGTAATAATGGACTCAAATGTTGAATTGAGAAATGTTCTCTATTTTAGTATTTTTTGGAAGGGTTCTGAAGGATTGCTATTAATTCTTTGAATATTTGGTAAGTTTTAAAATTACAATTTCAATTGTTTTTCTTGTTATAGATCTATTCATATTTTCTGTATCTCTTGAGGAAGTTTCTTTAACTTGTGTATTTCTAGGGATTTATCCATTCCATGTAAGTTATCTAGTTTGTTGGTATACAGTTGTTCATAGTATTTCCTTATAAATCTTTTTATTTCTATAGGATTTGTAGTGATGTCTCTTCTTTCATTCCTGATTTTAGCAATCTGAGTACTCTCCTGGATAAATGCATGTCAACTTTATTGATTCAAACATTACACTTTATTGTCTCATACAATATTAGCCAGTTTTGCATCCATTAACAAATTCACTTCAATATTTCTTACAGTATATGTATACATATATCTCTGTTCTTAAAATTCTCTTTTGAACCAATCCTAAGAGCTTACTGATTCTCTCATTAATTAGTGAGTTCAATAAAATATTTGATATCTTGATTTTATATATTTATTAGAATGACATTTTTAAACTTTGGAAAATTATGTGTTAACAGAAAGTATAAAAAATCAATGAAGAGTCAGAGAGTGGTGGGAAATGAGGTTGGAGAGAAAGATATAGGACAGATCACATAGGCCCTTGAAGGCCATGCTGAGGACATTGGTTTTTACTCTGAGATGAAAAGCTATTGACATCACCTTAGACAATTCCTTTTTCACCTGGGGCCACAGCTATCTGTAATATGTCTCTATGCTACCTCATAGGATGACTGTGAGAATTGTATGAGATTACAGAGTTAAAAACTGCATTGTTATTCTTAGAACTCTGTCAAGTTATGAGGTTACTTTTCAGGCACTCATGACTAGGTCTAAATTTTTTTTTCAAATTCTTACCTATTGACAGATTCCTGAGGAAGAAAAACATAGGGAATTCCACAGAACTGGACCCTGCATCCTGGGAAAGGCAGTCTTGTCCATGAAGATGCTGGGGATTCATACATTAATATAAGGTAGGTCATTAAATCCCCAAAACAACAGGAGATTAGGGCTGGGGAAATTTGAGGGCTCAGAAAGCAGGCTTGGCTTATCTCATCCTCTCTGGTTGGGGCTGGTTCTAGGTGATTGAGGGCTAAGGTGGTGGAGAGGCAAGTCTGAGACATGGACAGACAGGTCAAAAGAGAGAAGCTGGGATGTATTAAATAAGGATGACAGAAAGCCTCAGATTTCAAAGGTCAGAAGTTGAGCTTGAAAAGGAAAGCAAATGCTAGAAAGTGACTAATCTACAAAACATGCTTAGGACATGAGGGTATTATGGTTCTTCGGACTGAAAGACAAAATCCAAAAGGAAGGACAGCATAGAGAACCAGAGGGAAAAAACATCCCTTCAGAATATTTGCCTTGCACAAGCTCTCTCCTTAGCCTGCATGCCAGGTTATTCATAGATGGGAAAATGAATTAGATGAGTATCTCTGTCATTTGATTTATTTTTATTTTTATTTTATTCTATCCCTGGCTTGACCTAAATCTTAAACTATTCATGGAGATTTAAAACTCTATTCTAGCACTCAAAATCTTCCTTGGCAAACTTTGGCCAATTGTATAACTTAAATTGCTGTTGTCATGCTAATTCCTGTTTTCTCTTGTCTTTTCCTCAATAGTTCTGCAGCCTGCCTATTCAGAATCCAGCTAACATCCTGAGAACTAGATGAATTTCAAAGCAGGTCTAGCAGGCTGAAACAGGTGAGCCTTCAGGAGAGGAGAATACTCTCTGGAAATGATCTGACCACACAATCCCGGTTGCTTGAGGTGGTGGATACCTGGGTACGGGGAGCTATAAAATGTGTTCTTCAAAGATTTTCTTTTCTTCCTCTTTCTCTATTTTCAATTAAAAGTAGAAATCCCCAGGAAAAAAATCATATAAACATAAGGGTAGAATTAAGATAACTGCATTCCTTTTGCCTAGGAAATTTTCCATGACGAATGAAGAACTCTCTAGGCCTTAGTGAGCAAGGTCAAGAGCTGGCTCTTTAAGGAAGACCTGCTTTTCCAGAGCTGAGATTGGGGTTTAGAGCTAAGAACCTTGAGATAGAAAACCTGTTTGTAGAAAAGGGAAACCACTGGTCAGTGCTGATTTCTCCCAAGAGGTTTGCTGCTCCTTGGAGGTTTCAGAGCTGCTAGTGGATGTTGTATGATTGATTTGGGGCCTCTCTCCCAGTGGCCCTCTAAAGGTGACCTGACCATTTGTAGCTGCAGCTTTGAGGACTGAGAACACTTTGAATAAAGGGTACAATGCTCATCCCAGATGGAAAAAAAGCTTGTATTTCTCCATTTGCATTCAAGAGTGAGCAAGCATCTAAGTAATGTAATTTGGAAGTCTTCATGGAAGAAAGGTATCAGAAAACTTGGGTCCCAGATCTGGCTCTGTCACTCTCACTTAGAGAGTGCAAATGGTGTCCAGGCTTACCTGGCTAGCTCCACAACCAGTGAAACTGGCAGGAGTCAAACCATAATTTCAAGTTCTTTCCAAATTCTAATATTCTGTGTCTGAGGGTCATGGAGACCCCTGGAATGTTCCTGAATATTCACTTGCTTTCTCTAATTTACCTTTTATGTTCCTTCTCCTGTAGCAAGCTCTTTAGAGGGCTTGTTCTAACAAAGTTAGGAAGCCACTGATTAGCAGATAAAATAAACATTACCTGAGGAATCTTACTCCGTTTTATTTATGGCATACTCTTAGTTTTGAAATAAAGTAGGGATAGAAAAACCTAAAACACAGGATGTTTGATACCTAGGAATGTCAGGTCCAAAGGGCATACTAGAATGAAATCTTACACAGTAGAAAAACCATGTGTCTGGAGATGAGATAAGTAGAGGAAAAGTGGTGAAGTCCATCTTTATAGCTGTGCTCATTGCATGCTAATGCAGAGATTCTAGTCATCAAGGAAAGAGATACAAATGGAAGCATAGCTGGTTTGTATGGTTTCTGTATGGTTTTTCAGGACCTTTGGCCATCACTCTAAGAGGTGAACCTCCATTTGGGCTACACTGCTGCTAAGAAGCAAATGGAATCCTGAACCCATAGTTGAGATGTTTGACCACTGCAGTCTGGAAAGTTAATGGGAGTGGATTACAGTGCCATATACATTATTAAAATGGATATAAAAAAGAGAAAGAAGAGGAAAAAGAGAATCATTCTATCAAAATGGGGTAGTTCTTTATCAACCCTTCAGAAACTTTGTTTCATCTTTTAAATAAACAACTTTATACCCCTTGGTATTTTTCTCACCAATTCTTAAATGCTGTTAATCATTCCTGAATATAGCCAAGGTCTTAGTACCATATTTGTTTAAAATATTCCTTTCTACTCACACTGAACCCTTTCTTGAAGTCCAACTTCTTAGAAACTTGTCTGTTTCCCTGAAACTTTTGGCTATATTTCCATAAAAATAATTTCAAAAATTTTCAAATATTTGGCAGTGGTAACCCAGAAGGAGTCCAGCGATGGGCAAAGTTGGAGAGTCATGACTAAACTTTTTTAGGACTCTTGGTTTCCAAACAGTCCAGGAAGGCAGAAAAAGAGAAGCTAGCATCCTGCCTTCCCCACTTATTTCTTTGTTTTCTTTTCTTTGCTCCTCTTCACTCACTTCCTTCTTCAATAAGTATGTGGCACTAATACAAATTGCTATGTTGGCATTACTGAAATGTCATAGGACTATCTAGTATTTCTGATTCCTCAGGGGTTAATTGACTCTCTCTGAGATGCCAACAGGATGCATTCAAATCCTTCTCCCATTCACTTAGGCTATGGCTCCTGGCCCAGAAATTCCCACTCTCACTTTCCCTAAGGCAACGATGCCAGTGAGTTGAATTAGATGGAGGTGATAGGGACTGGAGACTGCTAGGAGAGGAGTTTGGAGAGAGATGACCTAGCCAATGATAACCCTTTTAAGAATATGTACTTTACATGCAGCTGTTTGGACTGGAAGAAGTATAAAGAATTCCTGTGTGTAAGCTGGTTCTAAGAATTCTCCAATCCCTATGGGTGTGCAACTCCTGCAACTCAGGTAGACCTGAGAGAGAGGTTGCAGAGCAGCATGGAAGACTCAGGATGGGTGGCTGGATCCCCTCATTAGAATGTGACAGATGGAACAGGAGATGTTGACCATAAAGGCAGACCACAGAATAGATTCCCCTGGGATGGATTTAATTGGGGGTTTTAACCAGAAAACTAGTCATAAAATTAAGTAGAAGATTAAAAAATATAAGTCAATCCTGGTTTTAGAAGCTATGAAGAAAACAACCCATAGGCCAAACTGTAGGGGTAAGGCAGAAGCATAATGTAGAGCATAAGGTGAACATGTGTTTCACCTGTCATATACCTACCCCATTTGTCCACACCGGGCAAGAGCAGCTCTCCATGATTCAAATTCTCAGGAAAGAGTAAGGGAGATGAATGAGTCAGGATATAGGACAAGGCTATGTTTCTGGAGAATTTGAACTTCGAGGTTTCTGGCATGAGTACTCTCTTGGGGATCATCTTATATGATTAAGTTTTTCCCACTTCCAGCTAGAAACATCATAGTTGCAACTCAAGGGTAGTATCACAGAATGTCTAATCTTCCCAGAGCATGGGTCTAGCAGCTCCCAAGTTCTGAGTTACAACTCTGGAGATTGCCTTGTGATGGCAGTGGTAGAAGGGGGAGGGAGGTGTCCAAAGAAATGTCGGTTACCCAAGTGATGGCAAATAAAAGGATGTGATCTCAAAATGCACACCAGAAAATAAGCTAGTGTCTGCAGGCATAATCAAGTGGTATGGGTTCTGACATCTTCTACGTGTTTCATACCATAGGTATAACTGACAAACAAAAATTATTTCTGAATCCTATTGGCTGGTTGGGGTAGAACACTGGATATTCTTCAACCTTATTGTTGCATCTTTTTTGAGGGGTTTGGTTTCTTTCACTCAGAACAATTATTTTGAGATTCATCTATGTCGTGGATTATATTGATAATTAATTCTTTTTTATTACCATTATATGTACAAGACATATCACATTTTGTTTAACCATTAACCCAATGAAGGACATCTGGATCATTTCCAGTTTGGGACAATTATAAAACAAGCTGCCATGTATAGGTTTTTTGTGTGAAGATTGCTGGGTTTTATGATAAGTGTATATTTAACCTTTTAAGAAACTCTTAAATTGTTTTCCAAAGTCGATATACCATTTTGCATTACTACCGACAATATATGAAAGTTACATTGCCTCAGATCCTATCCACTACTTGGTATGAGTCAATGTATTAAATGTTAGTGATTCCAGTAAATGTGCAATAGTATCTTATTGTCATTCAACTTGCATGGCCCTAATAAACAATGATGTAAGCATCTTTTCATGTGCTTATTTGCCAGTCATACATTTTCTGTAGTGAGTGTCTGTTTAAACCTTTTGCCTGTTTTTATTGTTGTTGTTGGGGTTTTTTTTGTTTGTTTTTTTGCTTTCTTATTATTGAATTTTGAGAGTTCATTATAAATTCTGGACACAACTTCTTTATCAGATATATTTTTCGCAAATATTTCCTCCCAGGCTATGTTTGTCTTTTCATTCTCTTAACAGTGATGTTTGAAGAGCAGTTTTTGATGAAGTTCAATGTATTAATATTTTTCTTTTATGTATTGTGATTTAGGTGTAGTAACAGAGACATTTTTGCCTAATCCAAGTTCACAGAAATTTTCTCCTATGTTGTCTTCTAAAGGTTTTATGGTATAAGTTTTACATTCTACGGTCCATTTTAAGTTAATATTTGCATGTGGTGTGAGATATGAATTGAAGAACATCCTTTGGCATATCGATATCTTTGGTTATTCCAGCATATTTTTTTGATGCTTACCCTTTCTATAGTAAATCAGCTCTGCGCCTTGGTAAAGAAAAGAAAATCAAATATGCATGTCTCTCTGGGGCTATTTTTGAACTCTTTCTTCTTTTCCCTTGATTTGTTTATTGATCTTGATGCCAGTATTATGTTGTCTTTATTACTGTAGTTCTTATAATAAGTTTTAAAGTCTAGTAGTGACAGACACCCAACTTTGCTTTTATTTTTCAAACTTGCTTTTATTGTTCTAGGTTTTTTGAATTTTCATATGAATTTTAGAATCAGCTTGTCATATTGTCAAATAAAAAATCTGCTGATATTTTGATCAGTATTGCATTGAATATATAGATCAGTCTGAGGAAAATTGATATCTTAACAATATATGTTCCAATCCATGAACAAAATATATCTCTCCATTTCTTTAGGTCTTCTTTAATTTTTCTCAGCAATGTTTTGTTGTTTTCAGGGCATAGGTATTTCACATCTTTTGTCAGAATTATGTATAACTATTTGATTTTTCAAAATTGTGAGTAATATTGTTTTTAATATCAATTTCCAATTGTTCCTTGCTAGGATATAGAAATACAATGGATTTTCTTGTAGATTTCATCTGATTTTATACCCAGACAATCATGGAATCTGTAAGTGAAGTAAGTTTTACTTCTTTTTAATATAGATCTTTTTTTCTTGTTTTTGCCAAATTTTCCTGACTGGAAGCTGCAGTACAACATTAAATAGAAATGGTGAGAGCAGATATAATTTGCTTGTGCCTGATCTTTGGGGGAAAATATTTATTCTTCCACCATTAAGTATGATTGAGGCCGTTCCCTTCTATTCTTAGCTTGCCGAAAGGTGTGTGGGTGTTTTAATTTTAAGTTTTGGGCAGAACCGGATATTGGATTTTGTCAAATGCTTTATTGTATCTATTAGGATGATCATTTTTTTCTTTTGGCTTTCTAATATAGAGAATTACATTGATTTATTATCAAATGTTTATCAAAACTTGTATTCCTGGAATAAACCCTGTTTGGTCATGTGCCATATTCTTTATATATATTGTTGGACTTGGTTTACTAAAATGTTGTCTAGAAGCTTTGCATCTATGTTCATGATGGCTGTTAGTCTGGAGTTTTCTTCTCCTATAATGTCTTTGTATGGTTTTTGTATCAGGGTAATTCTGGCTTCATAGAAAGAGTTGGAAAACAGTCTCTCCTGTTTAAGTTTCTGGGATTGTTTGTATAGAATTGGTAACTTTTTTTTTTAGCTGAGGTGCGAGGCATGTGGGATCTTAGTTCCCCAACCAGAGATCTAACCGACTCCCCCTGCAGTGGAAGCGCAGAGTCTTAACCACTGGACCGCCAGGGAAGTCCCTAGAATTTGTATTATTTCTTCCTAAAATTAATTCACCAATGATGGCATCTAAACCTGGAGTTTTCTTTGTGGGAAGATTTTTAACTACAAATTCAATTTCTTTATTAGATATAGGGCTATACCTGTTAATGTGACCTGTTTTCTCTTGAGTGAACATTGATAGTTTGTGTCTTTCAAGAAATTTATCCATGTCATTTAGGTTGTCAAATTATTGGCATAAAGTTGTACATAATATTTCCCTATTATTCTTTTCATTTTTGTAGAATCTATAATAATGCCATCTCTCATTCCTGATATTGATAATTCATACCTTCTCTCTCTCTCTCTCTCTCTCTCTCTCTGATTTTTCCTGATCTGGTTAGAGAATGATCAATTCTATTGATGCTTTTAAAGAACTACCTATTATTTCATCAGTTCATTTATTTTTCTAATAATTACTCCTTTCCATTTCATTGATTTCTTCTTTGATCTTTATTATTTCCACTCTTTTACTTATTTTGGGTTTAATTTGCTCTTCTTTTTACAATTTCTTATGGTGGAAACTGAAGTAATTTATTTGAGATTTTATTTTATTTCTCTAATGCGGTGTTTGGCACTATGTATTTCCTCCTAAGAACTACTTTAGTGACATAACACAAATTTTGATTTTCATGCAGTTCAAAATACTTTCTAATTTCCCTTTTAAGTTCCTATTTAATGATCTGTTAATTATAAAAATGTGATAATTTGATAATTATTATGATGTAAATAAACAGAACAATGGGAGAGAAAATAATAGGAGATCATCTTTACTTTAGATGAGGCCATAAGGGGAGACTTCCTGGAGAAGGTGACATTCCACCCAAGACCAGAGGGTAAGAAGGTAACAGCCAAATAAAGTTGAAGCAAGGGCACTGTAGGCATAGGGACAACAAATACAAAAGCTGTGAAGCAGGAGAGAAGAAAAAAGAATCTGAGAAGAGGCAAGAGATGAAAGAAAAACTGGCCTAAATTTTATCATTGAAGCATGCTACTTCCAAATACTACAAAGTACAGGAACAAGTAATAGCCATAAGGACTGGGGACTTCCATATTTGGCTTGACTACTGCTCTTCTTAGAGTCAGGGTAAAGGGCAAAATAACCTCTGGAGAAAGCTTGCTCTCCCAGTAATTCTATCCCTATTAAGTTGTTGAGATATTGCTCCATCCTTAGAATGTGCTGCTGTACATCCTTAATAAATTAAATTCTTTATTCTTGAAAGTTTGCCATGAGAGATCACCAGATTATTATTCTTTATTTCTTTGAAATGTTGGGTTTTTATTTACTCTAAAGAAACTTTCCAGATTGACCTCAAATAACTGATTCATATCAAATCAAATATTTCTTTGCCTTTTCCTTTGCTCTAGCGTCCCTGAATGGGGCTCTTTGATTCTTGGTGACAAGACTAAAATGATAAATCATGGACAGTCTGGTGCCATCCATTTTCAACTTTATTCTTTTTCACCACAAAGGATCTGTGATGGAAAATGTTCCCTATTCAGCCACAGCTGGCTCCAGGACCACAGTGAGTTAGTAAACATCTGTTAAAGACAGACTGAAGATGTGCTTCCTTTAAATTGTTTTTTTCCAAGCTGGCTCACTGAGAAATTGTTCTCTGTATCTCTGGAAATCTTTTCCTGTAAGTTTTTCTCCCCGCTGCATTCTCTGAGCTTTCATCGGTTCTTCCAATGCTGTTCTCAAGTGAATGATTCACATTTTGTATATTTCTCTCATGTCAGTCTTGGGAAAGTCTAGATAACATTCTATCTTTTCCCCTAATGGTGAGGACCCTGCTCTCAGGCTCTATATCACAGGTACCTTAGACCATCACTTCACCTTCCAGAAGAAGATCAGGGAGAACTCGGCTTTCATAATTTTTGTCCATCTTTCAGGACCAACCAAGAAGACTGTAAGATGGGATCAATCAGAGAAGTCTCACCATGAATGCATTTCAAGAGGGGAAATTAGGAATTTTGTTCCACTTGATATGTCTCTGTTCTCAAGTGCAGAATGATATGGTTCTTTCCTAGTCTTTAAATATTCTGAGGAAAGTTCTTTCTAAAGTTTCTTTTTCTGGTTGTTCCTGTTTTCTCCATTCCTTCAGTTAGAAAATTCTTCTGATAGCTGAAGGAAGAAATTATTTTATTCCTCTCCCCACGTTTGCTCTTTGTCTCTTAGAGAAGGAATATAATACTTCTGTCTTATCCCTCCAACTGCCTATTTGCTCTTCCCTAAAGGGGATGGGGGTGGATAGTGAAGTTGACTGGTGAGGGCTTGACCTTTACTGAACCATATTTACTAGTGGGTGGAGTGACTGTGTTAAATGTTGCCCACAGTTTACACATGGTATTGTTTCTGTGTTTTCTCATGGGAATTGAGGGCTCATGGTCTTGGGTCTTCTCCTTGTGGTAAACTCCATGTGGTAAATTCCCCTGAGCAAAGTGCCCCAGTAAGGTGGGGGAAAAGAGGCTCTCCATCCTTTCTCTGTTTTCTAGCTGTGCCAGGGTGTAGAGACAAGCCTGTGGTCCTTGAAACTAGCTGGAAGGTGGATTCAGGTCAGACTCACAGATCAGCTCTTTAAACTGATGGCTCCTAAGGACCAAGATTTGGGTAGCTGGAATAAGAAGCCCCACTAAACTTAAGGTCTAAATCCTATTCTCCAAAGTTGTCTACAAATCCTACTTTCAGAGAGTGATTGGGTACATCCTTCTTCCCCAATAAACAGTCTGGTCCTTTGATCCTCATTTGGGTCTCATGAACCTTGTATCTTTTCTCTCAATGGGGCGGAGTCTAGAGGAAGAGTCTGTAGCCCCTATTCCAGCCTCCATCTAAATGTTTTATGTTAAATGTAGCCTTTTAAAATGAAAATGGTTTTTAAAGTTGTGCCAATTGATTGTCTCCCAGAGCTCCAAATATTCTTGTTGTGTATATATGTGTGTTTTACTACCTTTGGTGTTCATGACTGAAAAACTCAGAAGCAAAAGGTTCATGCATCCAAAGAAATGGAGACCCAGAGAGGTCAGCTGCCTTGTGTAGAGTCATAGACACATTGTGAAGCCCTTTCTCTTCACATCATTCTTATGGTATCTTAATTGGCACAATGCATTGACGTTTTGTCTCCTTAATGCCAATAAATAAAGATGCCATAATAATGAGGTCAAAATTGCCTCAATTCCTTCTTTATGCTTATAAACCACGCTCTTGACTTTCCTTAGAGTTCCATGCCCCAAATCTTGGATAATAGTCCCAGGAACAAAATAAGCTCCGCAGGTCCTAGAGAAAATAGATTAAACCACTAGCTACATCATCAGCCAGTGTTGATGATCCAGTTTCTTTTCTCTCTGTGGTTATCACCATTGATGTATACTCTGCAGATGGAATGGTGATTCCAGTCACAGGGGGAAAGACTTGGATGTGCTTAATTTCCTGCCACTCTCTGTGACAAAGAGCTAATTTCATGTCTTGTGATCAAATAACTGTAACTTTGCAAAAGCAAAATGTATTGGAATAGAGATACTCAGGGTCTTTGTGTGGCTTGGAATATTGCCAGGGCAGCTATGGGGTCTGAGTGAGTGTTTTTATTTTATTCCTGTTTTATTGCCCTGCCTAATTCTCCCATTTCAAAATGTTGTGGAGTAGGCTGGTGTCATTTGTTTTCATAAATTAATGTCGATTGCAATTTATAGCCAGATGGGCCCTGAAAAATAAGAGGCTTGTGTGTCTTTTGGAAGGTTTAAAGAAAAGCAGTGGGCATGCTTGGGGTAAACTTTTGCACTTCAATGCTTCATTCTGCAGAGAGAGTAAATACTTGTGAAAAACCCTGTTTTATAACAGCTGGGCACAAAGGACTCCTTATTAGGATTAGCTTTTGTTACTGCTTCTAATTCCTGTAGCCACTACAAAAAATATAAATATTATAATTCTTCTTACTGGGAAGCCATGTGTATGTTGGGGAACAACTTCACTTTGCCTGGAAATCAGAGGTCTAGCGTTTGAATCCCCCAGATATTTCCACAGCCATCTGATGTGGGGTGGCAGGAAGTGGGGTACATATTGTATCATAGCACATGAAAGCTCTGACCCAGTATGTGTATCTCTTTTTGCTACTCCTTCATAGGTCAGTGGGAAGAACTGGATCAGTAAGAGGCACAGAGGAAAGAAAAAAAAAAAAACACTAGAGAATTTGATGAGTCTATGATTCTAAGAAATAATGGCTTGTGGGAAGCTGGAATCCAAGGTCGGCTTGGCAGCAGCCAAAGAGGAAGCTGCCTGACTGCTGTAAGCATTCAGAGACCACGTGCAGCTGGATGGTGCTTCCTCTCACAAGGGCACATGTCTTGGGATATGTGAGAGACAGCTCTAGAAAACCCCTTTTCTTAGCCCTGTTGGTATAGAGCTAAGTGACAAGTCATAGATTCTTGGTTAATTTACTTTCCACTAAAACAAAGTATCTAGACAAGACAAGCTCCAGGGTCCCCTTGTTTCATGAAATGATAGTGGGATCAGAGTATTAATTCTCTTACTCAAGTAATTGGCACTTACATTCCTCTTAATAAACATAACATTATCTAATGATCTTTACCCATCCAGTGTCCTTGCCATATTTTTGTAGACATTTACAATGTGAAAAAATTTTTCATACATAAAGCTTTGTGTGGTAGATAATACAGGAACAACAATTTGTCCCAGACCTGATAACTGAACTGGGATTTAAACCCAGTCCCTGGAAATATTGTTGCTCTATCATTCAACAAAATCACCCAAATATATTTTTGAACACATACTAGATGCAAAGTACTTTTTTTAAGCAAAAGAAATGCATCAATGAACAGGGCAGGTACAATCCATATCCTCAGGTTGCTCATATCTTGTAGGGTAAAACAACACTGAATTATAATAAAACGTGATGTGTGTGATGGAAGGGGATGGGGACGTCCAGCAGAAAAATTTAATCCAGAGTGAAGGTCAGTAAAGATCTTTTTGGAGAAGTGAAATTTAATTCCGCTCAAGAATGGAGTTGCTTTAGCCAGGCCAAAAGGAGAGTTAGGGAAAAATGTTCCAGGCAGTGGGAATAATATGTCCTTTGGATTAAGACAGGATTTCTCTAATAACATGTGTATGGGTTGGAAGAAGAAATGTAAGGAGAAGAAAAAGAGGGACCCAAGATAAACAAGGGGCAAGTAGAAGATTATTTCCCACTGTGTTTACATATAAAATAACCTTCGAGATTTATGATCTACCTGAATAATTGCAGCTACCTCACATCAAAATTGGTAAATTTTGAACAATTTAATAAGATATCAAATCAATATGTGTACAGGGCAGTCCATGAAACTCTGAACGCCTGCCATATCCATAGCCCTCATCGATGGAAAGAGTCTGCAACGGATATTCCCTTTCCTAGAGGTCAATAAGGTATATACCAGGTGATCCTCAGAATAATGGAGACATCTGATTGGACCAGGGGTGGATGTCTGAGCCAATGATAGTCAGAGAGGTGGCCCAGGGGCAGAACTCTGCTACACAGAAGTGCACCAGACTGGATAATGACTGAGGGACCCAGTCAGTGTATTTGAAGGTAAAATAGAAAGACAAGGAGGCCAAGAGACACTATTGCTCCTGAAAGCTATAGAAGCCATGAGTAAGAAGAAACCATGCAGAGTGTGCAGGAGATTAGAGAAAGAACAAGAGCAGGTAGCTGCAGTGTAAGGGAGCAGGGTTGGGGCAGGTGGAGGATTAAAGCAGAAGCAGCACCTGAAAGAAGCAGAATTGTGGAAATTGGAGAATGACTGAGAAGCCATTTATTCAAAGTTAGAAAGCTGCGAGATGCCAATGATTTGGAGTGGATTTATGCACTGCTGTTGAGGGTGCTGCCAGAAACAGAGCAAATCTGACAAAACTTAGTCAAATTAAAATGAATGCTACTCATATTTCCCAAGAGTTCACATAGGTCCATAAGGGGATGTGTTCAGAGATGTTCATTACAGTGTTGTTTGTAGTGATTGGCAGTTGGCAGCAATCTGGGAATGCACCAGCGGAGATTAGATAGGCAACGTATGGTCGGTATATGTCGGAGAGATAAGCAACGTGAGATGAACAACCCAGAGGAACTTCTAATAATATGGATGAACTTATAAATAGTGAAGGGTGAAAAAAATAAGAAATGGAAAGAGATATATAACAAAGTAGCATTTTTCAAGATGAAAAGTACATGCATTAAAAAAATGCATGTTTTACAAGAACAGGTACAAATCAAAAGATACACGCTAAATGTAAATCAGAGTGGTTGCTTAAGGGGTGGGGGAAAAAAAGACAAGGATGCAGGAAAGGGGATAAAGTATATAAATAATATAGAGAATAACCATGGCCTGAGGTACACACTTTATTCAACTGACAAAAAAGGAGGAAAAAATGGAAAGGAGAAAAAGTGAGGAGCATGCAGCAAAGTTGGCGACAAGCAGACAAACAGTGTTTGGTCATATGACCCGTTATGGCTGCAATAGCCTAAAAGGTGAAGACTGATTTCCCAGATCTCTGAGGCCTGATCATGCAGCTGTGGAGTTTCCTGGACTTTGTTTATGCCACATATCTTTATAATAAACACCAGTCCTCTGAGGTCATCTGAACAGGTCTCCATTCTTTGAAACCTTAAAGTGCCTAACGAAAGTTGTAAAATGGGATATAAATGACACATCAAGTTACTTTTGTAGGACAATTATTATGTACCTAGTCCCTCTCCTAGGCTTTTTTATACGTAAAACAGCATTTAATCCTAACAACAGCTGCATGTGTAGGTACAATTATTATCTTCATTATACAAATGAGGAAACTGAAGCGCAGAGAGGTGAAGTCATTATGCAAGGTCACACAGCCAGTAGGTAGTAAGATGGGATTCAAAACCAGGCAATTTGCTTTCAGAGCCTGCACTTGTAACCACAAAGCATTATCACAAGGTGTTCTTGAGTAAACTCCATTTGAGTGGCTAGTTTTGCCCAATGTCAGGCTTGACTAACTTCTCGAAATTCTTAGATTTTTTTTTTACTCTATAACCCCAGTAGTGGCAGTTAATAACACAGACTGACTGTGAAGTACTCAGATTTGGAGAAAGGAAGTTATCTCTGGCATGCCATAACCATTTCCAAAACCATGACCTTCCTATTCCATCCTGAGAGTTAACTCCTAGAGCACTGGATTTGGAGTCAATGGTTTGTCTCTCCCGGTCATCTGACCTTGGGTGAGTCATCAGGTTTTCTTAGCCTCAGTTTTCTCATTTGAAAAGCTGGGACTAATAACAGCTCTCACATCTTGTTATGGGGATCAAATGAAGTGATATATAGTAAAGAACTTTGAACATTGCACAGCCCGTGTTTGGTGCCTGGGACATAACATTTGAGGTGGTCCTTCAGGATCTTTTCTTCCCACACTGTGCCTTTTGTTGCATCTCAATAGCAGGTAGGATCCTGGGCAACCTGCTGCATGAGCTTCTACCTGAAAGTCAGGTTTGTGGTCACCACTATGTCCATGGTACTGCTGTACTTGGTAATAAACATACATGGTGGTTGAGTTTGGCCTCAGTGTTGCCTGTTTTCCAACCCTGCATGGGATAACTTGGCCTTCCTTGATTGGCAATTGGAGCATCACAGGACTGTATTTCCCACTCTTACTCTCTCGTTTCTGCCATGCTTCTGCTTGTTGAAAACTGTGCCCATCCCAAATGACAAAATTTCTTGATCAGGCCTTCCCTGAGTCTCCTCCCCATGCTGGAATCTGATTTGTCCTTCCTTGGAAGTCCTTTAAAACTAGACTTGTCTCTTTCTTAGGAAGTACCCAATCATAGCCTTTGTTCTAGTGGTGAGTGTTCTTGTCTTTACTCTGCCCTGCTTAGAGTAGGAACTCTTAAGTAATTCTTTGCATGTTTTACTTTTATGTCTTCCCCAGCATGTAGCCTGGTGTCCTCCATGTATGGGACACATAAAAGATGCCCAGTGAATCAAAGAGCACAGATATGTGCTCCAGCCTGGGCAAGCAAGAGCACTCGTATGGTCTAGGCTACCAACCCAACCTTCAGGTCACCCAGACTGCATGAAGTGGGGAGCCTTTGATGAGTTGCAGGTTCTACTGGTATAAAGAAAGCTTCAGGGGACCAGCAGAAGCATCTGAATCAGCTTTCAAGATTTCCATTGCTTTTTCTAGACTAGTCATGAACTTAGCAATACTTTACTGGTTCTAAGACATGGGGCTTTCAGTTACTACTATTCATTGTTATGAATCCATTCAGGAAACATTTACAAAGTACCTATTTGTATCAGACTGAGGACCTGAGACTAAGAAGACTAAAATGTGACTCTTTCCTGTGAGAGGCCATGGTCTGATACAAAACATAAATGGAGGCAAAAAACTAAAATGCAGTAGGAAAAAGAGATGTGACAGTAGGATGTGAGCAGATGGGAGCAAGTGGAGCATAGTGGAGTCAGAATGATTCAAACCCAGGTTCTAATGCTTAATAGGTTGCAGAACATTAGTCTCCAACTCTCAGTTTCCTCATCTGGAATAATATTTACCTTATATGGTTGTTGTAAGGATTAAATGAGATAATGGATGACAAGCACTTGGCATGGCCCATGGTCCATAGAAAGCATTAAATAAATGTTGGCTGCAGCCATTGTTCTCTATAATTCAGTTCCTCTCATCTGTAAAATGAGTGTGGTAATTGCACCTGCCTCATATGATTACCAATAGAATCAAATTATGTAATGCACAGAAGGTGCTTGGCACAGTGCCTGACAGAGTAAATACTCAATAATTGTTAACTGTGATTCTTATTTTGCATAAAGTAAAAAGGAGGGGAACACGGAAGTGTTAGAGGCGTAATGTGATAACGGTTACAACTTACTTTGAAGTGTACCAAAAAACTAGATAGATCAGGTAGATGAATAAAGGTATGAAGAGATAGATATGATTAAAAAAAACAGCAAAATCTTCATTGTAGAATCTAGATGGTGGGTACATACATGGGTGTATGTACATGGGTGTTTCATGCTTGAAATTTTCCATAATAAAGTGTTGAGAGAGAAAAGGGAGTGATTGAATGTTTGGATGATCTTTGAAGTAGAATTTGAGTAAGGAAAGGCATGGAAGGAACTAGAGACCTGGAATGACCTGTTCTTTGCTCCACTTCTCTGCCTTTTGAGAAAACTGCAAACGCTAAGTCTCAGGAACATGAGAGAGAAGGTATTCTTTGGGAGATGATGAGTACTTCTGTGCGGAGATGAGAGCGCTTGAAAGAGGGGCAGAAGTTGTAGGCTAAGAGCACAAACATCCTAGATTCGAATTCCAGCTCTGCACTCACTAGCTCTGTTACCTGGGAGAAGTTGCTTAAGTTCTTTGTGCTTTGATTCTTTATAAGAATAGAGATAACATTATCTACCTTATAAGACTGCTTTCAGTATTAGATGAGCTAATATCATCATCTTCTTCTTAGGAAAGAGTCTCCTCTCAACTCCTCAAAGCTTAGAGTCTTCTCCATGGTTCCACCTCACCTCTTGTTGAATAAGAAGTTTCTAGAAAGACTCAGCAGGAGGAGGGAGGGAAGGGTGAGAGGAAGGATCATAGTGGGTGAAGTTTGGGTAAGAAACTGAATGAGAGTCTGGGGCCCAAGAAACAAAGATGAAAACTCAGGTGCCGGTTAGATAGATGAACACAAGAGGCCCCGGAGGTGTGGCTTTCCTCAGTGTCATGCACGTGGCTTCTCATGATATATTTCAAATGTTGGTGAAATTATAATCCTGTTGTAGTTCCTTTGGAGGCTCGTCCATCAACCTGGGCAGTGTGTGTGGCTGGCAGGTAGCCAGCATCATCCCCTGACTCCCGCCCCATATGATTCAGCACAAATCAGACACTTTAATAGCTTCTGATTCCAAGTTTGAACTTGCTCCCAAAGGAAAGCCTGCCTCCCCCATCCACTTTCCTCCCACCTTCACAACCCACACCCCACTTCTAATTTATCAGCTAGTAAATTCTGAGTTGAACTTGGAGCCAGAGTTTCATTTAGTTTTGGCAAAGAATCAACTTCTTCCAAGAAAAGCCAAAAAAAAAAAAAAAAAGAGGAGGAGGAAAGGTGGAAGGGAAGGTTTAAAAAAAGCCCAGCTAAACAAAAAGGGCTCACGGAAACAGCTCCACAACATGAACTCAGTGCAGAGAGAGCAGTGCTTTTTGATGCATTAAGTGTGAATGAATTTGAAACAGTGTTGGAAATGTTCTGAACATGCAGCTGAGGTTACCAACCAAGCACAGATGGGCTCCTAGTTTGGAAAGATTTGGGGGTCACCAGTCCTTAGCTGGTGACTTAAAAGCTGGAGAGAGGGTTTGGAGGTGACCATGGCACCCACACTCAGTTTCATTCTGGATTGTGTGGTCACTGACCATGTGACATTCTTGTGGATAGCAGAAGACCTGTTGATCTAAGACGCTGTCCTGTTAGGTCTGTCAACCCCCTGAGGATCAAAAGACATTTCTGGTGTGGACAGTATCCTGAGTTACAGAAAAAGACAAAGGAATAGCTCAACCCCACTCATCATGGAAAAATGTAACCCCAAGTATCAGACTGGAAAAAAATTTAGGTTTAATAATAACCATCAGCTTGGAAAAATTACTCTAAAGTTCAATAACATCCACTACTGGAAATGGTATGGAAAAATGGCCACTCCCTTATACTGTGGGTTTTAACGTAAACGCTATTACTTTTTGGAAGGGACTTTGACAATATTTTTCTTTACATCCTGCTATGTCCCTACCTTCATTCATTCATTCCTCTCTCTGCCTGCACACCAAATTTCCATAGGCAATCATTCCTCATGTGTTTAATGTGTATTATTTGTATATATTCTTGAAAAACGTGAAACATTGCTTTTTTCACCCTCTATTTTTATTTTATTTTTTTAATTGAAGTATGGTTGATTTACAATATTATATTAGTTTCAAGTGTATAGCATAGTGATTCAGTATTTTTACAGATTGTACTCCATTAAATTTATTAGGAGATAATGTCTATGATTTCCTGTGCTATACAGTATATCCCTGTTGCTTATCTGTTTTATACACACCAATTTGTATCTCTTAATCCCATACCCATAACTTGCCCCTTCCCCCTCCCCTCTCCCCTCTGGTAACCACTAGTTTGTTTTCTATGAGACTGTTTCTGCTTTGCTATATACATTCATGTGTATTATTTTATAGATTCCACATATAGTGATATCATACAGTATTTATCTTTCTTTGCCTGACTTATTTCACTAAGCATAATATTCTCTAGGTCCACCCAGTCCATCCATGTTGCTGCAAATGGAAGAATTTCATTCTTTTTAGGGCTGAGTAATTTTCCATTTTATATATATATATATATATACACACACACACACACACACACACACACACACACACACATATAATGTATATATACATATACATACCACATCTTTTTTATACATTCATCTCTTGATGGACACAGGAACTTGGGAGGGTTAAATGAGATGAGCAGAGCCTGGCACCTCAGTAATCACTCAATATATGGTAGCAGTTATTTACTGTTAAAAGTGACAGTCCAAGCCAGCTTTTCCTAGTGAAGAATTTTGTTCTATTCCAACCCAGGATTTGTTTTATTCTCTCTAACTTGTCTATCAGGAATTTCCCCTGAATGGGTGGAAGTGGACATATTTAGACGTGCATCCCTATAGAATGCCATGCTCTCTTCTAACTTCAGTCTTCCCATTAGACCAATAAGAAACACAATGTCCATGGAAATTCAGTGACTTGTCCTAGTTCATAAGGCTGGGACTATAAAGCCAGGTTTCTTGACTTCAGCAAGCTACCCTTAAAGTATTTAGAGCCCCATCCATGCATAACCATCTGTGACTATTGGTAAAGGAGGGGCAGAATGGTACCCATGAGAAATTCTCTGGGTGGAAGAGCTATAAAATGTCACCTGATCTGTTGCCCTTCCCCCACGCCTCGTCTCCTTCAGTGGCACTCCCTCAAGGGCCAGTGGCCAGGATCAGGGCCAGTTTTCAGCATGTAGGATGGAGCAGACCTGAGCAGGCCATAGCTATGCCCTGGGTGCCCCCTTACATTCTCCTCACAAATAAGCTAATGCTTCTCCTTATGGCAGAATCCCACTCTTCAACTCAACACACTTTGCAGATTCTTTGAAATTGAAATCACTACTCCTCGTTACTCTTTTTGTCTTGTTTCCCAAAAGACTGGACATTTTTAGTGTCCTCTGTGCTAGCTGGGCACCAAGTCCTACCACCACCCTGAAGGGAGTTCTCCCAATAGAAGGGAGGTGTCATCTGAACCATTGTGACCATTGCAGAGACTTTGGCAGACCAAAAGCCCTGGGCATCAGCTCAAGCTAAGTAACTTAAAAAAAAAAAAGTCCCTGCCTTCTTGATCTGGGCATGTTTTCGGTTCACTTTTAAGGAATTTCTCATCATTAGAGCTGTTTGAAATGAAATAGTAAGTTTCTCATCTCTGAAAGTGTTTAATCAGAGACTAGCAAACCACTTGATAAAAATATTGTAGAGGTGTTAGATGACCTCAGAGTCCCTCATTCTAGGGCAAGGCCTTATCTTTTTCCTTAATCACCAAAAAGGGAGTAAATAAAGGGAATCCTATACAGGGTAAGGGAGAACTTAATCAGATTTCCCATACTAAAAAGTATTTCTGTGAAGGAAAACCAATGTGATGTATAGGATGTAACCTTGGACTTGGAGTTAGGACATCGGCCAGGGTCTATCAACCTGCTGAATTGCTTTCACTTTTTCTGCTCTCTGGGTCCCTGTATCCTTACCTAGAAAATGAAATGGTGGGATTAGAGCATCTCTAAGTTTTCTTGTGCTGGGAGCTTTGTTTGGGAGCTCATAATTGATCAGAAAATAAAGTTCCAACATCTGTGTGCAGATAAACATATGGCAGATCCATGGTGAAAGAGTAAAACCCACAGAACTTTCCATAGTATACATGTCATTATTCACTTGTGTTCTTGGCTAAGAAAAGTGCATATTGGGGAAGGAAGTAGGAGGAGTCTTAAAACCTTCTGCATCAATAATGCACAACCTGGTCATGGAAGCCTGTCCACCAGATGTGGCTCTTTTATAGCAGCTTGTGCTTCAGGTCATAATAAAGAGAGGGTCTGTGTTTTAAGTTCCCAGAAACCCTGGCTTCTGTGGGCTAGGAAGATACTCCTGCTTCCTTTCATGCTAGGGCTGCCATAACAGAGTACTACAGATTGAGTTCCTTAAACAACAGAAATTTATTTTCTCACAGTTCTAAAGGCTAGAAATCCAAGATCAAGGTGTCTGCAGGATCGGTTCCTTCTGAGGGCTGTATGGGAAGAATCTGTTCCCAATTTCTCTCCTTGGCTTGTAGATGGCCATCTTTTTTCTGTGTCTCTTCACACTGTCTTCCTTTTATGTGTGTTTCTGTGTCCAAATTTCCCCTTTTTGTAAAGGACACCTGTCATATCGGATTGGTGCCCACCCTAATAACCACATTTTAACTTGATTGCTTTTGTAAAGACCCTATCCTCAAATAAGGTCACATACTGGGGTGTTTCAGCTTCATGCAGTGAAGCTTTATAATTATACATGAGTGAAGCAGAAGCAGGTTGTTTTGAAGAGGCAAGAACTCATGCAGGAAAGGCTTCAGTGACTCAGTAGAGAAAGATGAAGCCTTTAAATTCTGACTCCTAGATCCCAGGTGAGAGCTCATTCCAGCAGAATACCCCATTGTCCAACCTGACCCAATGCTATAAAGCTGCTGGTTGAACATTCCAAAGGCCATCATGAGCAACAGAGCCCAATGTCAACTTCTCAGATCTGTCAGCCATGAAAACACTGGACCTTCCCCAGTTTTCGAGCTGGAGAGAAATTTCTTATCCTAATGTGATGCAAGTCTGACTAGAGAATGCTAGTACATAACAACATGAGTTTTACCTATCACCTGGAAACAAGCAAAGAAAATAAACAAATTGAAGGGCAAGGAGAGGTCAAGAAAACTCAGATTCTCCATCCTCTGAAGATCCTTGAGAGTGTGATAGAAAATGGACCACATTGCCTACCAATTTCAAAGTGTTAACAGTAATAAAAGGTGAAATTTATCAAGCATGTATTATATACCAGGCATTATGCTAGGTGCTTATACATTTTCCCATTGAATCCTTATAAAACTCTTCAAGTTTGTTCCTACACAATTTCTAGAGTGGTGAGGATCAAATGAACTAATGCACGTAAAAGTGCTTAGAAATGGTGAAGTGTTATAAAGCCTCAAAGATTCAATGCATGATAGTATTTTATTAAATGACCCCTGAAATTCCTTTTAGCCTAAGACTTACGTAGTGAAATAATAGATGCCTAAAAGTTATGTGATATAGCCCTCTCATATACCACAAAGCATCACTCAGAGAAGTGACATCAGCTTGTTAGAAAGGGACAGAAATGCTGTGCAACCTGCTTAGGGAACTACAGTCATGTAGAAACTTCCTTCAGTAACCAGGAGGGCACTCAGGTCAAATAGGTTGGCCATCGACCAAGACACACAGGTTGTCAACACCCAGACCAGGTGGAAAAGAAGCCAGGTTTTTCATTGCCTTCTGCATCTTGGTTAGTGGCTCTGATCAGGGATATAGAATATACAAGGTTGGATCTCTACTGGACTCAGTTTTCATATCAACAGAATGGGGGTAATATTTTGCATGTCTCTACTAATGTGTTAAATGAGCTTATGTGTTTGAAAACATCCATCGAAGTGCTGACACACAGGAAGTAATAAAAATAATAATTAAATACCCACTGTTTCAGCCTGGTTGGGAAATAAAGGCTCAGAATTTGTGGGGCTCACGCAGGGCGACACATTTTATATAATGGGTGGTGTTTGAAAGGAAGTGAGTCTGCAGGCCTTGGAACTAGTGGAGTATAAATGCCCTTTGGGCAAGAGCTTTGTTCCTTCTTATTCACACAATGCCACCCACCTTGTCATTGAATCACTCCCTCCTCGTTGGCAGTTGTCTTTTCTGGGAGTGTGGAGGCATGTGAAGGAGTTTGTGTTGGGACACTGTGGAGTTGTTTTTAATCTCATTTAGACATGTTAAACTAGAGAGCCAGAACTAAAGCTGAGGGCATTAGATTGGCTGTCAGGGTGAGCTAACCAGGTACATAGCTTGGGGGATATATAGCTGCACTGGTGAAACAGAGGCTTTGGAATCTGATAGATGTATGTGTTTGTGGGCAAATTTCTGAACTTATCTGAGCCTCAGCTTCAAGAATTAGATATGATAATTCATATAAAGCATTTGATCAGTATGTAATAGATGCTCCATATTTTTATTTTTAAGGCACTTTTATATACACCATCCTAAATGATTTCATTTTTAAGTGAGGTAAACAGGATAGGGACTAGAGACAGAGACTTCCAGATGAATGAGTTTCTTAATACTTCCAGCTCTGTGTTCTAGTTCTTGTTCTGAAAACTGCACAATCAAGCAGCTGTTGGTCTGCCCTTTGCTCTCTGATGGAATTAGACTAAATCATTTTCAAGTGATGTAGTTTAAAGATGACTGTACAACAACATGTGTTCCAGAAGTGTCACATGAACTCTGTCCATATTTGGAAATTGAGGGTGTGAGGGCAGAGGGAGTGGAGGGGTGAAGGTCAAACCACGTGGTTGCCATTCAGTCATAGGTTCTTTTTAAAGATTGGCTGGTGAGTTCTGAAAGGCAGATCATCTCTAGCACTTAGATCTCAGAGTTGTGGAGGCAGAGCCCCAGATGAAGGAATTTTTGGCTCTTTCCCATAGACTGACCGTCCTGCACAAGGTCTGTGGGAGTGTTGGCAGCAGTGAGATGAAGGGAATAAATGGAGTCATAACTCTGGATAGATCTGGTAACTGCTGGTGACTGAGTTCTTGTTGGCTACAGCTCATCATATCTAAGACCCCAGATTGGATACTCACAGGCTGGTTCTGGTCTGAGACCCCTGGAAGTCTCCTTATAGACAGTTTCCCCCATCTAAACTTGGTGGAAGGTGAGTCTGATCTACAATGCCACTGCGTTCTGAGGGCTTCTGGTGCCAGTCCCAAAGCCTGTCTCAGCAATTTAACTGTATATCAGAGGGTGAGTGGGCAGGTTACACAGTGATGAAGGGTCACATCAGGGGAAGCACCTGGGACGAGCTTGTCTGTTGACCTGATTAAACCTTCTCATTACACTCATTCTCAGAAAATATTGCTTGTCTTGTCCCCTATGTGCTCAGTGGGAAAACTCAGAAGATTTAGCTGCAGGTAGCCAAACATTGCCATTGGTGATGGCAGATCACAGTGAGCCAGGGTGGGAAAGTCAAAGTGGTCTTTTGAAAGCCCAGCGTCTTCTGTCCCAGAGGGGTGGCAATGGAAAGTTGATGCTGCCATCCAGCCATTCTCCACATTCATACCCAATATATGGTCATGGTGAATTATGTAATAGAAGATTTTTTTTTCACTTTGTATACTCAACGTGTGTATTCTGTGTGTCTGTTACTTGATTGTTTAAGATAGTGTTATACCTCAAATAAAATTCTTCTAGCAGCAAAGACCCTATCCTTCAGAATTATTCTCCATAACTTGCCATTGTTCCATAGGTAAACAGCCCATCTCAAGGTTATTACTCAAAATATATTCCTTTTTGGCAGGGGGTAGAGGAGGGTGTAGGCAGAGTGACAAATTCTAATTTCAGGGCCTCTGAAAAGCTTTTATTCTTTTCCACAGAATGGTCTGAGATTTTCTCCTAGAAATCTCAACCTCTAGAAATTATTTTCTTAAACTTCAGGCTTTGTTTCCTAGCAACATGCTAGAAAAGTTCTGTAGGAAAGGACACTCGTTAATGCTTATCTCTCAGTTACACTTGATTAGGGACAAGTATGAGATTTTACATAAAACCAATTTTTCCAGGGAAGGGATGAGGGTTGTTTGAATGGGTTAGCAGGGAGAGGAATGAGGAGAATGAGAGGGCTAGGAATCAGGCTCACCTTAAGAGGATAAGGGTGCAGAAAATACTATGCAATGATGCAGAAGCAAAGCTTTTATTTTTTTCAAAAGTTTGAGAAAAATCTGCCTTGATGGTATCTTGTAACACAGATGCATTGTGTCCTGTGCTTTCTCTTTAGCCAAGTCATTGTTAAAGAGTAAAGCTACAATTCTCGGACATTATGAAAGGAACACATATCAAAGATCTTATATCCCTCAATAATTAATGAGGGAACCAGCAAGAAGTTATAACTGGTTTGAAGGAGAATTCAAAGAACCACACAAATACAGGCTATGCAGAATACCAAAATCAATAATAAATGGTGATATTTCCTGAACTTGCCCAAACTTGAATGAAACACCCTATTGATAAAGCCTTTAGTGCCCTCTTTATTAATTGTGGGGTTCGATATTATCTCCATCAGTACAACTTTTAGTTTTTGAAAACAATAACAAAAACTTGATTCTGTTGTAGTTAATTGTAGAGAATTGTTACAAACTGGGTTCCCCATTGTTGACATGTAAGCGACCATGTTGATTACTGGAGAGGAGAAGGTCCTGCCTTGGGAATGACGGCATAGATGCAAAGATCTTTCTTCCTCTGCACTGATGTCCTGTGTGATCTAAGGGGATCCACATCTGTTTCCTGTTCCCCTAATTATGATACTAGTTTTGACTTATTTTTCCAAAAAGCGGTGCAAGAAAATCAGAAAAAATATTGTCAAGTGAATTAAAATGCCCACCAAGCCCAGCACCCCAATACAGAAGTCGCTTAATTAAGGCACTGGCTAACACAGCAGAAATCCAAGTAAAGAAGGGGGAGATCTTCAGTGGCCCTGCCCAGCCTGGTCGGTGCAAACCTTCTGAACTCACAAACACCCTTGTCATTTCTCCTGGCAGCCTTCCCCATGCTGTTTGTTTGCAGCGACTTGACACGCTGGCGCCCAGAGACAGGGCAGGGCAGGGAAGGCTTTGGAATCTGCACAGCTCATTGCCCTCCCCCACCCCCAAAAGCTCTGTCCTCAAGCTCTGTCTCTGGGGCCCTCGGATCAGATTGCTTGCTTCCAGGTGCCAGAGAGACACTTTTCTGTTTGCTCTCCCACCCAGACTGCCCTCAGTTTGTCTTTCCCCCAGGTGGTGATGGCAAGTGACAGGGGCTGTTTTGAAAAGAATCTTTCTTCTTCCCCCTCTCTCTTTCTTCCTCCTCTCAAACTGCAAGAACATATTGGCTTCTTTCCATCACTTGGGGCTTGTGTTGGAGATTTGAGTCTGCTCTTTTCCCCTGTAGATAGCCCAGAAGTTAAGGTAGGGGTACAGTCTTTGGAGGTGAAGTGTTTTTTGGAGGACAAGCAGGAATGCTCAGAACAGATTACACTGGTGATGGTAACACACTTTTGATCGCAGCCCATGAAGCCTATAGTCCTAGGCTATGTGGTCTTTCACTGGCTTATTTTCTACTACCCCCAAGCATAAGGTATTAACCAATCTGAGTACATTTCATGTCCTAAACAGCTGGCAAAAATTTCTTGTCCTGCTGTTAATCTCTCTGGTCTATGACTCTTTCCTAAGAATATTTTCTTTTTGAAAAGGACACCTATGGGTCTTTAAAATGGCAGAACTTTTACATTAGTGAGGAAAATTTATGTTGCAACCCAGCTCGAACTAATTTAAGCAAAAACAAGAAGGTAATGCTTCACATAGCTGAGAAGTTCAGAGGTGTAGAGTAATGGAGAGGTTCAAAATCGGTCACCAAGATCCAGGCTTCCTGCTGCTCGGGTTGTCATATTTAGTAAATAAAAATACAGGACACCTAGTTAGGTTTGATTTTAGAGACAGAAAAAAAGCCACAATTTTTTTAATATAAGTTTGTCCCATATTGCTTCCTATATTTTATCTCTACCTGACACCCTATGTCAGCTTTCTTCTGCTTCTCATGTTAGGATTACTCTCTAGCAGGCTCTAGCCATGAGGTGACGGAATGACCGTTGGAGGCCCTAGACTCACATCTCAGAGCCAAGAACCATGGAAGAAGAGCCCTTTTGTCTCAAGAGTTCTAGCAAAAGTCCCAGGGCTGCATCTCAATGACCTCGCTTGGGTCTTGTGGGCAACTCACAAGTAAACACTCTGCCCAAGGGGATGAAATGCTGGCTAGATCTGGGTCATGTTTCTACCTCTACAACTGAGTTGTGGAGTTAGCACCATCTAAACCACATGGATTAAGTGTGGGTAGGCATGATCCCAAAGGCAAACCAGAGTGCTGTTACCAGAAGAAAGATGAATGCTAGCCAGACATCAACTCCGTGGTCTAGTAGTAGACATTCTCTAGGGCAGGGCTCTCTGGGACTCCTCACAACACACAGTGGCTTCTTGGAGTCTGACATGGATCACAGAGAAGTGGACCATTGTTTTGCTCCTAAAGGATAAGTTTGGAGAATGGATGGCAATCTAGGTAGCCCCTAAATCAATAGCAATAACAGTATCAAATGTTTATTTTATTCTCTGTGTGGCCTTTGGTACCTAGATTGAGTCCAACATAAACATAGAAAGGAAGACGTTGTTGATGTTCATGAACTTACATTTTAGTGAGAGATAGCACATTGTACCTTGTTCTAAAGTCTCATCATACTTCCTTTGTTTCTTTACAAGTAATTATGAGTATACAAAGAAGGGACGAATTAATTCCAGATAAGGCCTGCTGGGGGAGATGCATTTGAGCTGGATCTTAAAGGATAGATAGAGTTTAGACAGGCAGACATGGAGGACAGAAAGAGAAAAGTTCCAAATGGAGGAAGTAGAAGAAGCAAACCTTTGACTTCAGGTTGCTGCCACCTGCATGGGAAGGCATTGTCTTTCAAGGAGATGGATCTTGATGTGGAACCTTGACTTCATTCAGGATTGAAAAGACATTAAGGAATCCTGGGAAAATGGATAAATTGATTAGGTCCTCTGAGTGAGATAATAATTTGGTACTCCTTCCAACGCTGTACACAGTTCATTTAAAGAAAAGACTGAATGCTGTGAGGGTAGGGGGGAGTTGGAGAAGAGGGACCCCAGGTGGGGGCATACAAACCCTTTCTCTTGTCCATGGTAATTCCACTCTAGCCCCAGACTTTCATATTCCACTCAACAAATCAAAGACCTGAAGTTAAATGGACTCATCTTCCTTACTTAGCAAGTATCTAGGGTTCCTTAAGCCTAACCCTTGGAGGAAGGAAGATCTCACCTCCTTGCCCCTAAGTGCCTTAATATACCTTCTAAGCACATGCAGTATTCTTCCTGAGGTGAGCCCTGATAAATTCTGTTTCCTCACACTGCCAGGATATTTGATTTCACTGATGATGTTTGGTGTGATGGCCTGCCTCTTCCTCCAAATTTGACACTACTCTGAAGGGGTGAAGGTTGGAAACATTTTGCCCCTTTAGTCCATGGCTTCCTGAGCATGTTGTTCAGAGGAGATCTGAGTGTGTCTCAATGGCTCACTTAGGCAAAGACCCTTTGGAGAGTGAGATTTTTTCCTGGAGTGACCATCAAAGACTGCAATAGAGGTTGAGGGCATGAGTGGTGGTGCTACCAGTCGGGTCAGATTCCTGGATCTTCCATTTAACTGACACTGAGTGACCCAGAAGTTCAGAAGAATAGTTATTAGTTCGTGGTTAACCGATGGCCTTTTCTTGAGGACTGCTGTCTTCAAGGATGGACAGTAGTTTGGTGGTAGGACAGGTGTCCACAGCTCTTCTTATTCACAGGCTGTACTAATCTCCAGCCCAAAGGTCTCCTTCACCTATGTCTTCTATCAACATTGGCCTGATCAGGATTCTCTGACATGAAAAACCCCAAATTAAATTTTGCTTAAGAAAATGTTACTATTATTTCAGGTTTGTGTCTTTAGGATACATTTAAGACAAATCCCTCTGTGTTACAGTGAGCATCCTCTAATGAAATGAGCTAGAGTATGTTATTCTAGAAAAAGATATCAATGGACAAAAAAACTGTCTAGAAAAGTAAATAAATCAGTTTGACTCATGGTAGAGCCAAGTTATCCTTCTGAGTCAATGACTGAAAAGTGAATTAAACTAGACAAGAAAAAAACAACGTAATAGAGTAATAACTCTAAATGGTGTCGTCTCATATTCCTGCCCCCAGGAGAAATTGTACCTACCATCTTGTTGGACAACTGGGTTATATTCTTTGTGGACAAACTCAAGGTTCCCCTGCTCTCCAGCCCTATTTTCCCATGGTGTGTACTGTGTTTATTTGTGCTCATACCCTTCACCTCATGCCAACGTTACTCCTTTTATCCTAGGATCTCCTCTTCCAGAGTGAGTTTGTCCTGTAGGTCTCTCAGATACTGGGAGCCAAAAACAATAGCACAGCCTAAAATTTTCCTTTTATTTATTCTCATGCTCCTCATCTCTCTTGAAAGGCACTATTTTCTTGATCTTTTAAAAAAGAGACCTCCTGGAGGAACTGTTAAGTACTTATGGTTAAGTGAAAGAAGCCAGTCTGAAAAGGCTACAAACTGTACAATTCCAACTATATGACATTTCAGAAAAGGCAAAACTGTAGAGATAGTAAAAAGATCAGTGGTTCTGGAGTAGAGGAAGAGGGGAAGAATGACTAGGTGGCTCACAGGGAATGTTTAAGACAGTGAAACTATTCTGTATCCTATTGTATTAGGGGAAAAGGACATGTGCATTTGTCAAAACACATAGAACTGTACAGCATAGGATGAACCTTAATGTAAGCTATGGAATTTAGTTACAAATAGTGTACTAATATTTTCAAATGTACCACACTAATGCAAAGGTGTTAAAACTAGAAGGAGGGCAGGAATATATGGGAACTCTGTACTTTCTGTTCAACTTTTTATAAACTTAAAACTTTTCTGAAAACTAAAGTTTATTAATTAAAAAAGGAAAGCTCCTTTTACCCCAAGTATTTTTCCCTATTTCCTCTATCTCCTTTCAGGAATGTTTGAGTTAAAAGTGACTTAGACTTGCTGAGGGTCAAATTTAGATCACCAAATATTCCTGCATCATCAGTATTTCAAATTATTTTAAAAAAACATATAAATTTATGTTTCTGTGCTAATCATAAGTAATTGGCACATGTTCACACAAACCATGAAGCAGAGCCTCAGGCCGGCTTCAAGTTAACAAGATGTTCTCGTTCCCTCCAATTCTGTCCTTTCAGATCATATGTCTTGTCTTTCTCCTCCTCCCTGTGCCTTCTCACTGACCTAAACACTGTCTGTCAGAAATTTATGCAAGGAACTGGTGGGTAGGAACCTTGCATGTAACGCTACAAGGGTCCCTTTCGCTTGGTCTCGTTGGGAAGAAATTCATTGCATCCCTTGCCGACCCCTCTTGACCATCCTTCAGTGACTCATAAAAGCTGAATTGGGAATCCACTGAGTTTGACTCAAGAGTGTGGTTCATTATCTTAAAAACCCCGGTCACACATATCTGAGATGATCCCTAAAGACTCTCCAGATATTTATTTAATGAGAACAGCAAACCCAAACAGAGAGCTGTGTGGTTACAAAAAGAATTTTAAACAAAGTCCCTGAGTAGTGTTCTAGCCCTCTCTTCTATAAACAGGCCCTCTCTGTCATCATGCTGGCTATTCTGCAGGGGCCAGAGTTATCTGTCTTGAGACACTGAAATCACAGAGTACTGCACTGCCTCAAGGCAGAGAAAATAGCCCCAGGCCTCGGGGAAGGAGGTTTACAGGCAGATCTTTTAGCAGGACTATTGCTATTTAGAAGCCAGAATATTGTCATTTTCCCACTTTCGGCCCCAAAGGTAGGCTTCTGGGCTGAGAAGTAGGGAAAGAAGACTCTGTGTCCTCCTACAACGTGTCAGTCAACACGTTAGGCACTTTATACAAGCCAGTCCACTTAACCCTTGGAAATGGGTATCAGGATTCCTCAGCTTACAGTTAAGGAAAAAGATGGGCGGGGAGAGAAAGCAACACATCCAAGGTAAAGTGGCGAGATCATCCCTCTAGCTTGGCACTTTCCACTGGTATTAATACAATGCAAGGCACAAATATGAGACAATTTTATGATTTCAAAATTTCTAGTAGCAGTATTTTTAAAAAAGTAAAATAAGCAGGTAAAATTAATTGTAATCATATATTTTATTTAACCCAATACATCCAAAATATCTTTTCAACACATAGTTAATATTTAAAATGTTGAGATCTTTTTTCCTTTATTTGCTGTATAAAGGCTTCAGAATTGGGTGTGTATTTTATGCTTATGGCCCATTTCAATTCAGACCAGTCACATTTCAAGTCACGTATGGATCATAATCTCTGTATCAGACATTCTAGGTCTTTTGTTTTTATCCTTGGGTTCAGTGGCACCACCCAAGGTCTGTTTTGCCCTAACCCTTCAATGAATTGTGTTTTAACAGGCTGCCCTTGACTTTTGGTGAAGAACACAGCCATACGAAGTGTCACAGCCAGCAGAGGCAAGAGTGAGAAGGTTACTGACTACTGCCGAATCGTTCACTGCTCCTCGCAGCCTCGCACTATTTAAAGGAGGTATTTACTGTCGTTCCAAAATGATATGCTTCCTTCTTTGTCATAATTAATATTTTGTAGCCAATTCTGTGTTTGTTTCGCATTGGCTATCAGGAGGCTTGGGACCAAATTGGACTCAATTTTAACTATGGATAGATTAGTGATTTAATGGAGGAATATGATAACATATTTTGTTAAATGGTCTGGACTATATGAATATGCATAATCTGCTCAGGGTAAAGTTTTCTTTCTGGTAAAGGGCTATATCTATTTCCCTTCCTAGGCAAAAGGTGCTATATATAATTTAATATGGTGAACAGCTCTAGGAAATCTGCTGTTATGAGACTAGCATGGACAAATTTTTTACTTTAATTTACTTTTGAGGCTTTCAGTAGGTTTTTCTTTCTTGAAAACTCTTAAACTGTGCTTCAGAATTAAGTAAACCATAGAGTACTATTCTCTCTTTTCTTTGATGAACTATAAAGAAATACAGAAAAGAGTGTAATATTTTTCCAAATGAAAGCAAGAATAAGAGTTTCCTCCATCTGCAGAAATGATATATAAATATAGATCCTTTTACTTAATTGGGTTGTGTGTTTATTTATTTATTTATTTTTAATTTATTTTTGGCTGTGTTCAGTCTTCGTTGCTGCACGCGAGCTTTCTCTAGTTGCAGCTTACGAGGGCTACACTTCGTTGTGGTGCACGGACTTCTCCTTGTGGTGTCTTCTCTTGTTGCTGAGCACGGGCTCTAGGTGCACGGGCTTTAGTAGTTGTGGCATGTAGGCTCAGTAGTCATGGCGCACGGGCTTTGTTGCGCTGCGGTATGTGGGATCTTCCTGGGCCAGGTATCAAACCCTTGTCCCCTGAATTGGCAGGCAGCTTCTTCTTCCCACCAGGGAAGTCCAATATAGACCCTTTTCTGCTTCTCCCTAACTTCTGTTATTTTTTACAGAAGGGTCTGGTGCTATTCAGTCTACTGCATGAAACCTTACCAGAGAAGTCTCCAGAGCTGCTGCTGTTGTATTGCTGGTTCTCTGGAAGACATTTGCAAATAAAGGTAGATGTGATGGATCTGAGAGGAGCCTTTCAAGTCTTTGGGATTATCCAACCCCTTCATTTTACAGTTGAGGAAACCATCATCACATCCACCCACAGGGATGGTAACATTTGTGATGGTGTCATCTATCAGAGTTGCAAAGAGCTGGTGGAAACTTCAAGTGCAACAGGAGACAAGGGAATTCCCATCTCAGAGACAAGGGAATTTGTGGTCTACATCTTTTTATCCAGACTCCATACTTGATCACTGAGCTCATTTCCTTTTAATTCCTTATTGGTATCACCCTGCCAACTCAAGCCAAGTCCTCATGATTTAGAGAATCTTTATTTCTGTCTAAAGTGTATTATGTTATTGATTCATCTTGTCTTTGATTATTTGGGCCACCATCTAGAATTGGAGAGAGAGAGAGAGAGAGAGAGAGAGTAGAAGAAGGAGGAGAAGGAGAAGAAGAAGGGGGGGTGGGGAGTAAGATAAAGGGGAAGGGGGTGAGTGAGAGGTTAAACACTGAGATAAATGACAAAAATAGTAGCATATCTGTGCTTTTCAATTCCTCAGGCATGCACTAAGCACCCACCAAGGTCATGCTGGTGAACACACAGATAAATAAGACCAGCTCATATTCCCTGTTTTTAAGTACACAGTGGAATCCCTCTTTTACCTTATTTTTTTCACTCTATTACCAAATCTTTTCCTCTTAGTCTCCTCCATCTTAGTAAAAGATACCATTCTATAATTAGGTACATTAGCTAAAACTCAGAATCATCCTTGATTCCAAACTCTCCCTCACTCCCATTCCAGACTCTCATCCAGTCATCATTCTTGTGTCTCTATCTCCAAAATACAGCTTACTTTTCTACATCTGCACTGCCATCAAGCAGGGTGGATGCTATGACTTCTATCTGAACCTCTAGAATGTTCTGGTTCTACTCTCCCTCCTCTATGGCCCATTCTACCCAAAGCACCAGCATGAGCTCTTAAAAACCAAATCAGATTATGTTACCTCTTTGTTTAAAATCCTTCAGTGCAGTTTGAAATAAATGCAAATTATTTAAGGTAGCTTATGAGGTTTAGCCCCTTCCCACTCCAGCAGCCTCATCTCGATCTACTCCCCTCTTTGCTAGCAAAACTTGAGCCATACTGGGTGCCTGTCATGCCATCTGTTTCGTTGTCTCTAGTTAACTTTCCGTATAAACTGTGTGATGTACATGTTAACTGACCGTGCAGCTTAGCTTCCATCTACACTCTAGGGGGCAGTTAGGCAATATTTAAATCACCCTAATAAAAATGCCATGCTCTAGAAATGGCCTCAGCAATTGCTTTAAATATCAATTTCTAAATCTGCATTAAAGGATATATTAATTATTATAAACAATGTTGCAAATAACTTTTCAGTGATGAAATGAGTGGTGTTCAAGATATGTGATTGGCTGGAAGGTTGTATAGCACCTCCACCTTTGCATAAATTATAAGAACCTAGCAAGCCTAGTAACCAGCACTTTCTAAATGACCTCTTTGTTCTAGAACTCCATTTAGCCTGTGTGCCTCCACTTAGGGGAAGACCTCGACAGAAAATTCTTGCTGTCAGAATATGCCTCTACCTCAGGGTTCACATTTCAGACAAGGTATTTGTGGGGTGCCCCAAAGGACAGAGCAAGTTGTGTGGCTATCTTTCAGTGTTCTCAATAATAAATGTTTGGGCATCTGGCGGAATTTGGTCTGAGGCTTGTTTCCTTTGCAATATGCCACCTGGCACATGGTTGTGGAAGAGCAGCCATATGGCTAACCTCCTACTCTGATTGTCTAGAGAATGCTATAGCAGTGAACAGCCAGATTGGCCTTAGGTGAGGCTCCACTACCCACAAAAAGGCAGAGTTCTTTACCACTTCAGGAACTTTCCATTGCAGTTCCCTTTGCTGGGAATGCTCTCCTCCCTTGGTAGTCATCTTCTGATTTAGCTTGTTTCAACTTAAATTTTGGCTTCTCCAAGTAGCTTACTTGACTGCTCTTTCTAGTAGGTGTCAATCACTTGCCTGATTGCTCTCTCATCTGATTGATCCATCCCTGGTCTTTTCCTGTTCCACTCTGAACTAAGGGAGCTGGCTCTAGCCAGATTTGGCCAAGCGGAGGCACTAGTAGAACATTGGGGTATGAGAGAGAGGGAGAAGCCAGGGTACTTTTCTCTCTCGCGCTCTATCTTGGTTGGCATCTCTAATAGATAAGCCCTCATTTCAAGTCCTGATTCCCATGGGCAGCACCCCTTCTATGCTTCTAACTTGCAGGTAGTCCTGGCTTCCAGGCTCTGGTATTACCACCACTTCCCCTTGCCCCTCCAGCCCTGGGGGTGGCAGTGAACTTCCTATGTTGCTAATGTCTGATGACTTTCATTGTCCTCTCTTCTTTCCATCATGTGTACCACAACTCCTTGTATTAAATCCCCTCTGTTTATGATACCTGGATAACTTCTGTTTCCTGATTAAACGCTGTTCTACTATACCCTATAGTAGCATATTACACCCCCTTGCTTTTTTTTTCCCCCATAGTTTCTCTCAAAAGTTATAATTATTTACTTGTTTATTTGCTTACTAGCATCTTGTCTATTTCCCACATCAAACTGTGATCTCCATAAAAAGGGATACCACCTATATTTGGTCACTATCAGATCATCAATGTCTTCAGAGTCCCAGGTACTCAATAATAATTAATTAAAAGAATAAACTAACCTAGTACCTGGGTTTTCAAATCCTGGATCCATGAACAACTCAGGAACACATGGATGAGCTTCAGGACATAAATAAACCTTTTGAAATTAAATACAAATATTTGTATGAATTTGTGTATGTGTGTTTTTCCCCTCACGGGCAAGAGTCCATAACTTTCATTAGAGTTTCAGCATATTAAGACCTGAAAATTAAGAGTAAGTGCACCTAGTGGGAGAGATATACACATGAACAACTGTTATTAGAGTTTTATAATATTGATGTTAATAAAAGTACTTGGGGCACAGAGGAAGGATGAGTCTCTCCAGTTGTTCAAGCCAAAAACTGAGAAGTTATCCTTGACATCTCATTTTTTCTTGTTCTTCACATCTAAATCCATCAGCAATTATATCAGTTGGCCCTACCTTCAAAACATATCCAGAATTCAATCTCTACCATCATCACCCTGGTCTAAGCCAACATTATCTTTTCTGGATGAATGAAAAAAGACTCTTGTCCTGCTGCTTCAGCTCTTCCCCTTAAATAGTCTATTCTCAACAGAGCAGCTCAAAGTCTGACAGAAGTCAGATCATGTCACTTATTTGCTAAAAGCTCTCCAGTGGTTCCCGTCTCACCCAGAGTTAAAGTCAAAGGCCTCCCAGGACCCTCTGTGAGCCAGCTTTTTGCTGTCTTTCTCTCTCCTCATTTCCTACCTCTCTCCGCCATGGCCCAACCAATCTGCCTTGCTGCTGTTTCCTCTTCTACCACAGAGCCTTTGCTCTGGCAGGTTCCTCTGCTGGAAGGCTCCTCTCTCATTACAGCCTCTTTGTTCCTTCATCTCCTTCAGGTCTCTGCTCACACAACAAATAATGCCCCTGCTCCCCACTCTCTCTATCCTGCTCATCTTGCTTTATTTTTATCCATAGCATGGTTCACCACCTGACCTACTATTTATTATATTTATGTGTTTATTCTTTATCCCTTCCATCCGAACATGAACTCCAACAGGGCAAGGACATTGTTTAATTCAAGCCTGGAACAGTGCCTGACACATGGTAGATTTTCAATATATATTTGTTGAGTGAGTGTGGTGGTGGTGACCTTTAGAGGATCTTAAAAAATGAGTAGGGTTTGGAGGGACAAAGACGGATGGGTGATAGCAAGGGAGAAAGGTAAGTGAGAAGTATCCGTCAAGGCTGGATTGGGATAGAGTTTTTTCCTCCTGAGTATGTTTTAGTTTCAGAATTTTATATTCACCCATCACCTATTTCCCCTGCACAAAGGTCTATCCTAGATAAGTTCATAACTGGATAGAGATTCTGCCTCACACACAGAATTGGCTCTATATTATTATTTGCTTAGTCCATGGGTGTACGTGGCAGAATTCAACTACTGGGCTAAAGGGATTTAGAGTTTAGTTGGCTATTGCTGTTTTAGGGTGAGTTCTTGACATACCTGATGAATAACGCAACAGGTGATTGGCTTGGGGGGACAGGAATTGATAGTGGAAATAGAGCAATGTTAGTGAGAGGGAAGGGGAGAGAGGAGAGAGAGAAAGAGAGAGACAGAGACAGACAGACAGACTGAGGCATAACAGAAACTTACTGAGGAGTTTGAGGAGTTCCAGGTCATCCAATAAGTCTTTTCCAGACTCTCCCATCTGTCATCCTGAAATGCTGGTGAGATTGACTTCAAGGAACACAGTCATCTTTTGTTTTTGGAGACTGCAGGGTAAATATTACAGATCTGGAACTGTTGGCTCAAGACTTCAAAGCCTTGAATAAAGCTGCTGGATGATTTGGAAGCCACCTGGCAGGAAATCTAACTTTTGCAGTTTTTTTCCTTCCCATTCCTTAATTCCAACCTGCCTTCCCTTTCTTCATCAACACGAAATTAGCTATTTGGATGCCATAGATGCAGTTTAGACTTGGGTACCAGCCAAGGTCATGGGGCTCAGTGTATAAGAAGTGAATGCCAGCTGTATTTCAGACAGAATTTCCAAGTCCAGAGAGGTGGAGGGAGGGGGGTATGGGCTTCCTGATCCTGGATTTTCTTCTCTCTTCTACACACACACACACACACACACACACACACACACAATCCCTTTCTACTTCTAATTTTCTGCTTCCAGAAAGAATGATGTGAAAACTTTCTGTCCCGTTTCTGTCTGGATTCAGTCCTGTCTTGGTCCCCTTCCCCATGGATGCACTAACTCTGCACATGAAAGTGTAAAAATAGAGAATAGTCAGTAAGGAATCAAAGAAAACAAATAATAGCTAGACCAGAGAAGTCTCCAAAAGTTAACAAGAGCTTTTGAAACCTAAATCCATACTCTGGAAGGGGGCAGTTAAGTGTAATAATCTGTGAGAACCCCTTTCAAACAAATATGTGATTATAATGGTCAGGAATTATATAAACATGGTTCTGATTCATTTGTTTGCTAATTATTATCACTGTTTCCAATGTTAAAACTAAGTTCAAGGCTTTCCTCTATATTATATGTAACAATAAACTGTATCTACCTACCTATCTATATCTATATAATAGATACAGATATAGTCTATTTATATAATGGCTCAGTGTTTGCACTCTTTGTCAATGTACATTCGACATGCCTGCACCTTGGTGTGACCTACAATCAGTCTTAATTTCTGCCTTCTAAATGCTTAAATTTAGTTCTGTTCTTTATGGTGTTGAACATTATACCATGGTACTCCAAAACATGATCCCAATAAAAATATGCCTAGTAAGAAAAACTAAAATGAAAACAAAGAATAGACTTAATATATTCATCCTAATTAGTTTAATGGAGGCCCTCCTTCTGAATCATTGTAAACATCATATTTGACCTAGGGTGCCTGGTCCATATATCTTAGTCCCTTTAAAGCCTTAAAAACATTTAAGTAGTGGATTTATAAACATGAATCATTCACTCACCAAGTACTTTCTGAGTATCTGCTATGTACCAGGAACGATGTCAGACTCTGAAGATACAGAGTAAAAGAAATGCAGTCTTTGCCTCAAGGAATTCAAACTGCTAAGAGGAATCTAGCAACAGCAGTCTGAAGAGATGGGTGCTGTGAGTAGTAGGCTCAGGATATGGCAGGAGCCTCCAGGAAGTACGCCTGACCTCCAAGACATTCTCTGGGGAAGGTATCCTGGAGGAGGTGATGAAGTTTTTAAAGATTAGCAGGATTTAGCTGGGTAGAGGGGATGGAATGGGCGGTCTGAGAAAGTGTATTCAGAGTGGTTTTCAGTCTCCCCAGGAAGACTTGTGCTACTGAGATTCTGTGCTTAGAATCTCCAGGGTGAGGGTGCATAGAGTAGCAAGATGGTAAAAAACAAGATCTTAAAAGGTTAAAAAAAACAACAACCAGGTATGTTGTAAGCTAGAGGTTACTATGATCAAGACTGCATTTTGGAAAGATCTTTTCTTCTATAACTCCAACTCATCATCATCTCGAGAACTGGGCTCACGTTTACCAGTTAACATTCATAGCTCCTGAACAAATGACTTTAATAAGTCATTAATTTAATAGATTCTTTAGAATAATAAGCACCAATGTAAAAAAGAACCCAGACCAAATAGAACTGTTGGGCACAACTCATCTTAATTTTCAGAGGTAGAACCAATGTTATCACTACCAGATGTCAATTGACTCATTAGAGTTGGTGAACATTTTTTAAAAATTAATTTTTATTGGAGTGTAGTTGATTTACAATGTTGCCTCAGTTTCTGCTGTACAGCAAAGTGGATCAGCTACACATATGGGTTGGTGAACTTTTAAGGGTTGACAGGGTTTTAAAGTCCTTGGTAATGTAATGCTAAGAGATGGTGGTCCGCAGGGATTTTGACAAGCTCTAGAGTAGATGGTCATCTTTGGCTCTGCCCCTTGGAGCGGGGATAGCAGATGGAAGAAGAAGAGGAAGAAACCTTACCAGAATGACCTCAGGAAGAGGCCATGTGCCATTTTGGAGTGGAGAACCTTGTTTGGATCCAGGCTGGAGGATTGGCTTTGTGTTAAGTGGAGGCCTCTGGAGTGAAGGGCAGAAATCCAGTTCCTTTACTTGCTAGCCAAGAGTCTTTCTCTGTGCCTCTGTCTCCTCATCTGTAAAATGATGATACTTACCCAGCCTACCACTTGGGTCTATGTGAGAATTAAATATAAGTTAGTATGTATCCAACACTTAGACCCATGCCTGCACCTAGTAGGCGTTCCATAAATGTTAGCTCTTGTCATGCTGTGTTATTCCCATCATAAGTTAAGTGAAACACCTGGCATATAATTAAATGTAGTAAGCATTCATTTCCTGTCTCATTCAATATGAAGAACATAGATACAGGGTGAGAGGTATGATGGAAAGAAAGTGGTCCAGGAGGTAGGGGGTTGGGCTGGACAGCCTATTGATGACCCGCTCAGTTCTGAATCTGTGACTCTCTAAGCAGAAATAGAGGCTTGTCCGTGGTATGTGAGTCTTCATTTATTACTCTGTGGGGCCCCGGCCCAGCCTGTGGGAGACACACGAGTTGAAACTCTGCCTCCTGGAAAATTGCACCCTTGCCAAGGCTGAGAAATTGCTCTGTGCCACCCTGTTTCCCGTTGGCCTGAGACCTTCTTCTTCAATCCAAATGCATTTACATTTTTCTCCAAGGCTTACTGAGGCTAGAGGGGATTCTGTGTAATCCCTGAGCTGGTTTCCTCTGATTTGAAACACACGCACACATGCACACGCATGCATGCACTTCATTCTCACCAGAGTCCCAGGAGGTGAAAAGTCCATTTTAGTACGTGCCAGGTTTAGGCTCCAAGGAGCCCTGAGATTTCTCCGTTAACACAATGGCCTGATTGTGCAGACTTGTTTCAGTCCAGTGGCAGGTCGGCAGGCCAGCTGAAAGCTCATCTTGAACAACCACCTCAAACCTTAAACCCAAACACCATGGCTGCCCTCCTGGAACCAGGTCTGTTTTCCTAGAATATCTGGTTACAGTATTGTAGAAATGAGCAACCTTATTATCAATAGTGTTTCTGAGAACCCAGCATTCTTTCAGAAAATGCTACCTCTCCAGGGTTGGCAAGAGCTGCAAAGCAGACACATTCTCTCACCTGCCACCCTCTCCCTCAGGCATCACCCAGCTGAATCCAAAAGCCCAGCTTAACAGAAACGAACACCAAGACTCAATATCTCCTAAGGAGCTGGGATCCTGGGTGATGGAAGGAGGGAGTGGCATCTCTTTCCCTGAAAGTCTTGAAGAATAAGAGAGTTTTTACTAGTGCCGAGTTAGCATCACAGTATTAATGAGAACATTAGATGACACCCTAGGTTTTATTTCTCAGTTTTAGCCTTGTGCTCATTGTGTAATCTTCAACAAAGTATTAAAAATTTCCAAGCCTCAGTTTCTTCACCTGTAAAATAGTGTTAATTATTGTGAGGGTCAAATGAAATAATGTATGGGGAAATGTCTTGCAACTTAGAAAGTCTTCAACGTTTAAAAAGAATTGTCTATACCTCTTAATATGATCTTTCTTAATGTCTATGTATGGGAATACTTGGAACTTTCTTATCCCTCTTCAACTAGATTACAAACACTTGAGAGTTTTTGAGGACAAAATTTAATTTGAAATAAAAATACTGCTCTTGACACAATGTTGAGCACAGAATGGGCATAAAATACACGTATGAAGGAAAGTTTAAACTATGTTGTTCATTATCTATTTAAGAAGGTAGGGAACTATGTACTGAGTTTTAAAAAATTCCAGGGCTTCCCTGGCGGCGCGGTGGTTGAGAGTCCGCCTGCCGATGCAGGGGACACGGGTTCGTGCCCTGGTCCGGGAAGATCCCACATGCCGCGGAGCGGCTGGGCCCGTGAGCCATGGCTGCTGAGCCTGCGCGTCCAGAACCTGTGCTCCGCAACGGAAGAGGCCACAACAGTGAGAGGCCCGCGTAGCACACACAAAAAAAAAAACAAAAAAAAAAAAACACCTAAATATTTCTATATATCTCTATTCTCATGTATCTATATGCCATCTATCTATCTATCTATCCATCTATCTATCATCTATCTTTCGTGCATGTTTCTTTATCTGCAAAGTACCAGTATCAGCTCCCAAGTATCAGCTCCTTTCTTGTTGTAAGGCAGCTCAGTGGTTTGTAAAGAGATGGGGACTCTTCACTGAAGTACCATTCAAGAGTCCAGCTCCTTTCTAGGTGTGATGTAGTCACATTACCTAACTTCTCTGAGCTTCAGCTATGACATCAGTAAGTTTGGGTCAATGTTTACCTTACCAGTTTGTGGTGAGGATGGAATGAGATAGCATATGCAAAGCATACATTATCATTCCTGACACTTATTACACATTCAATACAAGTTTGCCCTTCTACCAACATGATAAATGGGAGAGGAGGAGGGAAGGAAGTGACAGACATATGTGGGGATGACACATGCAGCAGGAGTCCAAGGGTGAAGGGAATGTCCTTTAATGGTCCTTCTAGAATATAGACCAGCCCAATGCTGAGGTAAGCCTAAGGGTACAAAGAGGATGAAATCTGAGCTTTGAGACTGAGTATATACTCCCATTTCAATGAGATACCTGTGGTCACTCAAGATTGACTTCTTGAGTGAAGAAGACCCATTCAAGAGACACCAATCAGCCTGTCCAAGGAAACAGTTGAAGTTCTGACTTCAGGCAGGTTAGGAACTGAGATAAGCAATGGGAAACATGATAAAAATCTTTTCTTTCTCCACTTTCTCCCTAGGTGGTATCACCAAGTCTCAGAGCTTTAAATATCATCTGTATGCTGATGACCCCCAAATTTGTATCTCCACCCCAGACATGGTTCCCAAACTTTAGGCTTATAAATTCATTTGTCTACTCTATATTTATCCTTGTATATGTATTTTATATCTATACCTACACCTATATCTATATCTGGATCTGGATCTAGATCTAGATAACGACTTTAAAAAGTGCAAAGCTCGACAGAGCATCTACTGAACGCTGGCAGAAGACCTCAGACCTCCCAAAAGGCAAGAAACCCCCCACGTACCTGGGTAGGGCAAAAGAAAAAACTAAACAGAGACAAAAGGATAGGGACGGGTCCTGCACCAGCGGGAGAGAGCTGTGAAGGAGGAAAAGTGTCCACACACTAGGAAGCCCCTTCGCGGGTGGAGACTTCGGGAGGCGGAGTGGGGGAGCTTGGGAGCCGCGGAGGAGAGCACAGCAACAGGGGTGCGGAGGGCAAAGCGGACAGATTCCAGCGCAGAGGATCGGGCCGACCGGAACTCGCCAGCCGAGAGGCTTGTCTGCTCGCCCGCCGGGGCGGGCGGGATTGGGAGCTGAGGCTCCGACTTTTGTCGGAGCGCCGGGAGAGGACTGAGGTTGGCGGCGTGAACACAGCCTGCAGGGCGTTAGTGCACCGCAGCTGGCCGGGAGAGAGTCCGGGGAGAAGTCTGGAACTGCCGAAGAGGCAAGAGACTTTTACGTCCCTCTTTGTTTCCTGGTGCACGAGGAGAGGGGATTAAGAACGCTGCTTGAGAGAGCTCCAGGGACGGGCGCGAGCCGCGGCTAAAAGTGCGGAGCCCAGAGACAGACATGAGACACTAGGGCCGCTGCTGCCGCCACCGGGAGGCCTGTGTGCGAACACAGGTCACTAGCCACACGCCCTTCCGGGGAGCCTGTGCAGCCCGCCACTGCCAGGGTCCCGGGATCCAGGGACAACTCTCCCGGGAGAACGCACAGGCGCGCCTCAGGCTGCAACGTCTCGCCGGCCTCTGCCGCCGCAGGCCAGCCCCACACTCCGTGCCCCCTCCCTACCCCCGGGCCTGAGTGAGACAGAGCCTCCGAATCAGCGGCTCCTTTAACCCCGTCCTGTCTGAGCAAAGAACAGACGCCCTCCGGCGACCTACACGCACAGGCGGGGCTAAATCCAAAGCTGAGCCCCTGGGAGCTGTGAGAACAAAGAGAAAGGGAAATCTCTCCCAGCAGCCTCAGAAGCAGCGGATTAAAGCTCCACAATCAACTTGATATACCCTGCATCTGTGGAATACCTGAATAGACAACCAATCATCCCAAATTAAGGAGCCCTGTGGATGAAAGACTCTTGGTGCTGCAGCCAGGAGTCAGTGCTGTGCCTCTGAGGTGGGAGAGCCAACTTCAGGACACTGATCCACAAGAGACCTCCCAGCTGCACATAATATCAAACAGCAAAAATTTCCGAGAGATCTCCATCTCAACGCCAGCACCCAGCTTCACTCAACGACCAGCAAGCTACAGTGCTGGACATCCTATGCCAAACAACTAGCAAGACAGAACACAACCCCACCCATTAGCAGAGAGGCGGCCCAAAATCATAAGTCTACAGACACCCCAAAACACACCACCAGACGTGGACCTGCCCACCAGAAAGACAAGATCTAGCCTCATCCACCAGAACACAGGCACTAGTACCCTCCACCAGGAAGCCTACACAACCCACTGAACCAACCTTAGCCACTGGGGACAGACACCAAAAACAACAGGAACTACGAACCTTCAGCCTGCAAAAAAGGAGACCCCAAACACAGTAAGATAAGCAAAATGAAAAGACAGAAAAACACACCGCAGATGAAGGAGCAAGATAAAAACCCATCAGACCTAACAAATGAAGAGGAAATAGGCAGTCTACCTGAAAAAGAATTCAGAATAATGATAGTAAGGTTGATCCGAAATCTTGGAGATAGAATGGACAATAGAATGGACAAAATGCAAGAATCAGTTAACAAGGACCTAGAAGAACTAAAGATGAAACAAGCAACAATGAACAACACAATAAATGAAATTAAAAGTACTCTAGATGGGATCAATAGCAGAATAACTGAGGCAGAAGAATGGATAAGTGACCTGGAAGATAAAATAGTGGAAATAACTACTGCAGAGCAGAATAAAGAAAAAAGAATGAAAAGAATTGAGGACAGTCTCAGAGACCTCTGGGACAACATTAAACGTACCAACATTCGAATTATAGGGGTTCCAGAAGAAGAAGAGAAAAAGAAAGGGACTGAGAAAATATTTGAAGAGATTATAGTTGAAAACTTCCCTAATATGGGAAAGGAAATAGTTAATCAAGTCCAGGAAGCACAGAGAGTCCCATACAGGATAAATCCAAGGAGAAATACGCCAAGACACATATTAATCAAACTGTCAAAAATTAAATACAAAGAAAACATATTAAAAGCAGCAAGGGAAAAACAACAAATAACACACAAGGGAATCCCCATAAGGTTAACAGCTGATCTTTCAGCAGAAACTCTGCAAGCCAGAAGGGAGTGGCAGGACATATTGAAAGTGTTGAAGGAGAAAAACCTGCAACCAAGATTACTCTACCCAGCAAGGATCTCATTCAGATTTGATGGAGAAATTAAAACCTTTAGAGACAAGCAAAAGCTGAGAGAGTTCAGCACCACCAAACCAGCTCTACAACAACTGCTAAAGGAACTTCTCTAGGCAAGAAACACAAAAGAAGGAAAAGACCTACAATAACAAACCCAAAACAATTAAGAAAATGGGAATGGGAACACACATATCGATAATTACCTTAAATGTAAATGGACTAAATGCTCCCACCAAAAGACACAGATTGGCTGAATGGATACAAAAACAAGACCCATATATTTGCTGTCTACAAGAGACCCACTTCAGACCTAGAGACACATACAGACTGAAAGTAAGGGGATGGAAAAAGGTATTTCATGCAAATGGAAACCAAAAGAAAGCTGGAGTAGCAATTCTCATATCAGACAAAATAGACTTTAAAACAAAGACTATTAGAAGAGACAAAGAAGGACACTACATAATGATCAAGGGATCGATCCAAGAGGAAGATATAACAATTGTAAATATTTATGCACCCAACATAGGTGCACCTCAATACATAAGGCAAATACTGACAACCATAAAAGGGGAAATCGACAGTAACACATTCATAGTAGGGGACTTTAACACCCCACTTTCACCAATGGACAGATCATCCAAAATGAAAATAAATAAGGAAACACAAGCTTTAAATGATACATTAAATGAGATGGAGTTAATTGATATTTATAGGACATTCCATCCAAAAACAACAGAATACACATTTTTCTCAAGTGCTCATGGAACATTCTCCAGGATAGATCATATCTTGGGTCACAAATCAAGCCTTGGTAAATTTAAGAAAATTGAAATTGTATCAAGTATCTTTTCCGACCACAACGCTATGAGACTCGATATCAATCACAGGAGAAGATCTGTAAAAAATACAAACACATGGAGGCTAAACAATACACTACTTAATAACGAAGTGATCACTGAAGAAATCAAAGGGGAAATCAAAAAATACCTAGAAACAAATGACAGTGGAGACACGACGACTCAAAATCTATGGGATGCAGCAAAAGCAGTTCTAAGAGGGAAGTTTATAGCAATACAATCTTACCTTAAGAAACAGGAAACATCTCGAATAAACAACCTAACCTTGCACCTAAAGCAATTAGAGAAAGAAGAACAAAAAATCCCCAAAGTTAGCAGGAGGAAAGAAATCATAAAAATCAGATCAGAAATAAATGAAAAAGAAATGAAGGAAACGATAGCAAAGATCAATAAAACTAAAAGCTGGTTCTTTGAAAGGATAAACAAAATTGATAAACCATTAGCCAGACTCATCAAGAAAAAAAGGGAGAAGACTCAAATCAATAGAATTAGAAATGAAAAAGGAGAAGTAACAACTGACACTGCAGAAATACAAAAGATCATGAGAGATTACTACAAGCAACTCTATGCCAATAAAATGGACAACCGGGAAGAAATGGACAAATTCTTAGAAAGGCACAACCTACCAAGACTGAATCAGGAAGAAATAGAAAATATGAACAGACCAATCACAAGCACTGAAATTGAAACTGTGATTAAAAATCTTCCAACAAGCAAAAGCCCAGGACCAGATGGCTTCACAGGTGAATTCTATCAAACATTTAGAGAAGAGCTATCACCTATCCTTCTCAGACTCTTCCAAAATATAGCAGAGGGAGGAACACTCCCCAACTCATTCTACGAGGCCACCATCACCCTGATACCAAAACCAGACAAAGATGTCACAAAGAAAGAAAACTACAGGCCAATATCACTGATGAACATAGATGCAAAGATCCTCAACAAAATACTAGCAAACAGAATCCAACAGCACATTAAACGGATCATACACCATGATCAAGTGGGGTTTATTCCAGGAATGCAAGGATTCTTCAATATACGCAAATCAATCAATGTGATACACCATATTAACAAATTGAAGGAGAAAAACCATATGATCATCTCAATAGATGCAGAGAAAGCTTTTGACAAAATTCAACACCCATTTATGATAAAAACCCTGCAGAAAGTAGGCATAGAGGGAACTTTCCTCAACATAATAAAGGCCATATATGACAAACCCACAGCCAACATCGTCCTCAATGGTGAAAAACTGAAAGCATTTCCACTAAGATCAGGAACAAGACAAGGTTGCCCACTCTCACCACTCTTATTCAACATAGTTTTGGAAGTTTTAGCCACAGCAATCAGAGAAGAAAAGGAAATAAAAGGAATCCAAATCGGAAAAGAAGAAGTAAAGCTGTCACTGTTTGCAGATGACATGATACTATACATACAGAACCCTAAAGATGCTACCAGAAAACTACTAGAGCTAATCAATGAATTTGGTAAAGTAGCAGGATACAAAATTAATGCACAGAAATCTCTGGCATTCCTATACACTTATGATGAAAAATCTGAAAGTGAAATCAAGAAAACACTCCCATTTACCATTGCAACAAAAAGAATAAAATACCTAGGAATAAACCTACCTAAGGAGACAAAAGACCTGTATGCAGAAAATTATAAGACACTGATGAAAGAAATTAAAAATGATACAAATAGATGGAGAGATATACCATGTTCTTGGATTGGAAGAATCAACATTGTGAAAATGACTCTACTACCCAAAGCAATCTACAGATTCAATGCAATCCCTATGAAACTACCACTGGCATTTTTCACAGAACTAGAACAAAAAATCTCACAATTTGTATGGAAACACAAAAGACCCCGAATAGCCAAAGCAATCTTGAGAACGAAAAATGGAGCTGGAGGAATCAGGCTTCCTGACTTCAGACTATACTACAAAGCTACAGTAATCAAGACAGTATGGTACTGGCACAAAAACAGAAATATAGATCAATGGAACAGGATAGAAAGCCCAGAGATAAACCCACGCACATATGGTCACCTTATCTTTGACAAAGGAGGCAGAAATGTACAGTGGAGAAAGGACAGCCTATTCAATAAGTGGTGCTGGGAAAACTGGACAGCTACATGTAAAAGTATGAGATTAGATCACTCCCTAACACCATACACAAAAATAAGCTCAAAATGGATTAAAGACCTAAATGTAAGGCCAGAAACTATCAAACTCTTACAGGAAAACATAGGCAGAACACTCTATGACATAAATCACAGCAAGATCCTTTTTGACCCACCTCCTAGAGAAATGGAAATAAAAACAAAAGTAAACAAATGGGACCTAATGAAACTTAAAAGCTTTTGCGCAGCAAAGGAAACCATAAAGAAGACCAAAAGACAACCCTCAGAATGGGAGAAAATATTTGCAAATGAAGCAACTGACAAAGGATTAATCTCCAAAATTTATAAGCAGCTCATGCAGCTTAATAACAAAAGAACAAACAACCCAATCCAAAAATGGGCAGAAGACCTAAATAGACATTTCTCCAAAGAAGATATACAGAGTGCCAACAAACACATGAAAGAATGCTCAACATCACTAATCATTAGAGAAATGCAAATCAAAACTACAATGAGATATCATCTCACACCAGTCAGAATGGCCATCATCAAAAAATCTAGAAACAATAAATGCTGGAGAGGGTGTGGAGAAAAGGGAACCCTCTTACACTGTTGGTGGGAATGTAAATTGATACAGCCACTGTGGAGAACAGTATGGAGGTTCCTTAAAAAGCTACAAATAGAACTACCATATGACCCAGCAATCCCACTACTGGGCATATACCCTGAGAAAACCATAATTCAAAAAGAGTCATGTACCAAAATGTTCATTGCAGCTCTATTTACAATAGCCCAGAGATGGAAACAACCTAAGTGTCCATCATCGGATGAATGGATAAAGAAGATGCGGCACATATATACAATGGAATATTACTCAGCCATAAAAAGAGACGAAATTGAGCTATTTGTAATGAGGTGGATAGACCTAGAGTCTGTCATACAGAGTGAAGTAAGTCAGAAAGAGAGAGACAAATACCGTATGCTAACACATATATATGGAATTTAAGAAAAAAAAAATGCCATGAAAAACCTAGGGGTGAAACAGGAATAAAGACACAGACTTACTAGAGAATGGACTTGAGGCTATGGGGAGGGGGAAGGGTAACCGGTGACAAAGCGATAAAGAGGCATGGACATGTATACACTACCAAACGTAAGGTAGATAGCTAGTGGGAAGCAGCCGCATAGCACAGGGAGATCAGCTCGGTGCTGTGTGACCGCCTGGAGGGGTGGGATAGGGAGGGTGGGAGGGAGGGTGATGCAAGCGGGAAGAGATATGGGAACATATGTATATATATAACTGATTCATTTTGTTGTGAAGCTGAAACTAACATACCATTGTAAAGCAATTATGCTCCAATAAAGATGTTTAAAAATAAAAAAAATAAAAATAAATAAAAAGTGCAAAGCTCAATTTCTGGTCTTCCTCCCTCTCTTCCTGTATCACTTTCTCCTAACATCTTTTGGATCTTATAATTGGTTCCATGTATTATTATATAATTTTTTAAAGGAAGCATTAATATAGAAATAAATGAAATCTCAAGGACTATGCTAAGTACTGGGAAAATAGAATAAAATAAAGGATAGTCCCTGCCCTCAAAGGGCTCACTAAGTAGTAGGGGAGACAGTACATTGTCCTGAAGGTATTTTTTCACACATCTAATGTATGCTGTAGGACAGAGAGGACTGGGAGATGTCCTCAGAGTGATACTGAGGAGATGACATTTTGAGCTGCTTTCTGAAGGATGATGAAGAGGTTGCTCGTTATTGTAGTGTTGCTGTTCTCCATTAGTTAATGTCGACCTATTTGAGAGCGTTGCGCATACCCACCCCACAGTTTAACTTTGGCCATGTGACTTGCATTTGCCATGTGGAATGTGAGCAGAAATGTAGGCTACCTTTGAGCAGAAGCCTTAAAAGGCATCACCAGGGTCTGTTGCTCTTTTCCTTCTTTTGCAAGAATAATATGTTCCAGGGAGGGGCTTCTCCTTCAGCCAGGATCTCAGAATTAAAAAGATCCATGGAAAAGAGCTACAGCTGCCATGAAGGTCAGCGAGAAATAAGACTTTGTTGTTGTAAGCTACTGAGATTTTTGGGTAGTTTATTGCTGCAACATAAAGGACTAAAGCTGGCTAATAAAAATATTGGTATCAGAACCGGAGTGCAACAGCAAACCTACAATGTACACATTTGGCTTCCAGGTTAAGTGTTACACAGCAAGGAAACTTCTTGGTGACTCTCTTATTCAGTGGAGAAACATTCGGTAAAACTGTTACTTGCAGTATCTTGGAGGGTGGCAGATTATGTTCCTGTATAAGATACCTGTATCTATATCTCTGTATCTCTCTCTCTCTCTCTCTCTCTCTATCTATCTTATACAAAAATGTGTGTGTAGATATGTATATACACACACATGCATATGTATATATATTCTGTGTGACAAACCACCCCGAGGCTCAGTGGTATACAAAAGTAAGCACTTATTTCTTATTCATGTGTCTGCAAGTTGTCTGGGGATCATTTGATCTAAACTGGGCTTGGCACCAGCTATATGTTAATTTTGTTTACTCTATGTTTCTCCAGATCCTCAGAACAGTGGCTAAGTGAGGCGTGTTCTTCTTGGGATGAAAAGTAGGAGCAGAGAGATATACTCCTCCCATGGAATGGGTAGGGGAGGCAGTAGGTATGAGCTAAACCATGATACGATCTACCTGTGTACCTAGTGAACTTGTGGCTTTGGGTGAAAAAGAGCATGGAAATTATAGTCAAATATGCTGTTTTATTTGTGGCCCAACACTTAGTAGATGCATGCCTTGGGCAAGTCACAATTTTTCTAAATTTCAGTTTCCCCATTTGAAAAAATAGTGAAAAACAAAGCAGTATTTTTTGCAATGAATGGAAATTCCAGCTAGCTCAAATAAAGGTAGTGAATGGATGATGGTGTTTCTCATCAGAAACATTTTGTGGTATCCAAGGGAAACTCAACTCTAACTAGGACTTAGAACTGAGGAATCGGAGCCCCGGGGACCCTCTGTGCCCTGCAGACCTTTAGTCATTTATTCTGTCATTAATGTGCCTCAGCTGAGCCCCGTGTGTCTGTTTCGCTTCTATTGAAATTTAGTTACATGTGTATTTGTGTATAGACACGCATGTATTACAATCTCATTACACACACACTCTCTCAACCCTTTTTCTGATGATAAGAATAGAATCCATTTTGTTCCTTGGAAAGAGGAGGAAGCAGAGATAAAAAGAGAACAGTTCAACACCCAAGTCTTCAGTAGAATTGACTAAAAATAAGATGTTTGGGCTTCCCTGGTGGCGCAGTGGTTGGGAGTCCGCCTGCCGATGCAGGGGACGGGGGTTCGTGCCCCGGTCCGCGAAGATCCCACATGCCGCGGAGCAGCTGGGCCCGTGAGCCATGGCCGCTGAGCCTGCGCGTCCGGAGCCTGTGCTCCGCAACGGGAGAGGCCACAACAGTGAGAGGCCCGCGTACGGCAAAAAAAAAAAAAAAAAAAAAAAAGAGATGTTTGACATGAGAATATTTTTTCCTAAAAATGTGTCAAGTGGTGGCATTTCAAATTTGGATTAGTGTGAGGCGAAACAGAAGTAGTACTTGCCAGGAGATGAGGCAGAGCAGGGGACCACGAATACATAAACCCGGAGAAAATGACATGTTATGCTGGGAGCTTTGGGCTTTGGGGGAGTTTAAGTGAAGTGTTCCTAAATTTGATTAGCACTAGCCCAGATGGAGGCAGCCAGGTTCCCTCTTCTGGGCTCTGCAGTTCAGAGGCCCCCTTTCTGGCTCTCCTCCAGCGGTGCCCCTCCCTGTGGAGTAAGCAGTTTGCAGAGTTGGGGATATGCACATCTGGAACCCATACCTTTCTGGATTCGTGGGACCTGGAATCCCCTATCCTACTCGTCCCAAGCTGGCTTCCTAACCAGCTTGCCCAGGTCCCTCTGGAGAGTAGATCACCTCACCAGTGTGTATATTTCTGGGCCAGAGGAGTGGCCAAGGAATTTGGTTTGCAAGGATGTGGATGGAAGTTGGGTGTTAGACCCTAGGATGTCCATATTCACACGTGTGAGCCCCTCCTGGTGCTGGATGGAGCTTGGGATGAAAGAGAAAAGGATTAGTCCAGGAGCCTCCATTGTTACTCTTACCCTAGTTCCTGAAAATCTGAGAAGAAAGCTTATCTCTGCAGGACAGGGTGCCCCAAGCTGACATTCCATGTATCATAAGGTATGCCTTGGGTAACCCTGTCCTGAGGATTAACCACAAACCTCCTCCCTAACTGATATAGTAATGAAGCAGCAAGAAAAATTCACCTACAGTTTTAATTTTCAAAACTCATTATGCATTACGATCTTGTAAGAAAAATATTTCATACGCAGCCACCTGTAAAGTGAAATAGGCTCAAGGATTGGTTCTCACACAGGCAATAATTTCTCCATTTGGAATGTTAGCAACGTCCTCTCCTCAGAAAGTTTATAGAGCTTATATCCTGCCTGTTCTCCTTTAATAAAGAAATGTTAAATATTTGAAAATAAACTTTCTTTAATGAGCCAGAAATACATGTCCTCCAGGTCTTTTGCTTCTTTAAACATCCTGAAGGCTATAAAATCCTCTGGGTTGGACTGAATGCCATGTCAGGAGTGTGCCCGACTTGCTTGGTTTGGGGGGTTCTCTCTGGTTTGTAGGGCATAGCTGGGGTGGGGAGAAGATTCCAGGTATCCCTGTTCCTTTATTTGTGTCTGTTGTCTATCTACATTTTTTCCTGATGCTTGACGGAATAAACTGAATGATTTCTGACTTCTGTGCTTACTTTTCTTTGCCTTGAGAGACTTAAACTCCCCACCATGTGTCCACTGTTCACGTAGGACTCTTTAAGTACAAAGTAGTTTTAAACCTCATGTCCCCACTATCCCTCGCCCCTCAGGAGGAATGCACTCCTAGCCTGCAGAGAGGAAAGGGCACTGAATCCAGATGGCTGGATTGCAAGTCCACAGCCCTTCATCTACTAACTGGGTAATGCTGAGAAAGTCAGTCAAAAATGCTCCTATTAAAAAGAAGCCAGACATTTACTTAATCCTTCAAAAATTACTTACCCGAGACAATTATGTGTTAGGCAGCATGAGAGGCACCAGGAAACAAAGATGAAATGCCCAGGTAAACAGAGAGTGAGCAATTACTTTGTGACTTCTATACTTGAATAGATTAGTAACACCTGCCTTTTCTCCCTCCCAGGCAAGTTGTGAGGGTCAAATGTGCAGATGTTCTAGCTGTGCCCTATGGACAGAAGCAATCAATTGTTGGGGAATAGGAGAGTGCTGGAAAAAGACCTTATTTCAGAGGTTGACACATAGTTGGTATGCAATAATGCTCTGAGTTGAGTGTATCTGCCTTTTCAGTATTTATGATTGCTTATTTTTTGCAATCACTTCACAACTTCCTTTAAAAATATATGCAGGAGAAAACCAAGGTTGAAGTGAATTTCAACAAAGTTGGTTCTGCTAATTTGAAAATGGGATCCCCCTGGGGTATTGCAAAACTGGGCTTGGGACCTCGGTCTTGGAATAAGTGGATGATCTTTCACATTCAGAGGAGAGGAAAGCAACAGGAGATCTCCAGTCTAACAACAGAGATCATTGTACACTGGTGGAGCAACTGGGTCAAGAGTTAAAATCAGAATAATCTGAATACACATCATAAACTAGAAAAAGGAAATCTTCCATCGCTCCAAACTCCTTGAGCCATTGATTGGAATTACAGATACTGCTGTTCTCGCAGCAGAAATGTATTAAGACCATATGTAAAGATAAATATTCTGGTTGGAGCAAAGGTAGGAAAACAGAAAGCAAAGAGCAAATCCGTGGGATACCTCATGCACTGCTGTGTTTTCACCCACACTAAAGAATACTCAGAACCATAGGAGGTTTAGATCCTGTTCACCCTTTCATTTGCTCATTTATTCAATAAATATTTATTGAGTGCCTGGTGTGGGCTGGGACTTCAGAAGGAAGCAAAATCTGGCATAGTTCCTGCCTTCATGTGTGCTAATAAATGACACAGACATTAATCAAATAGTCACACAAACTCATCCACAGTTGTGATGGTGATTGCTGTGAAGAAGAAGTGTATGGTACAAAGGGAGGCTGTATGAAAAGATTTGACCTCGTAAAGGAGGACACAGTAAGGTCCCCAGAGGAAATAATGCTTGACCTCGGCTTCCATCATCATATCTCCTTCTCTGTCTCTTCTGCCCTTCTCTCCCATCTTTAAGGGTCCCTTGTGATTACATTAGACCCACCTGAATCACCCATGATAATCTTACAATCTCAAGGTCCTTAATTGAATCACATTGGCAAAGTCCCTTTTGAGACGTAAGGTAACGTATTCACAGGTTTTGGGGGATGTGTCATTATTCTACTGGTAATACCAGAGCATCTGTATTTAAACCTGAGGAGGAATTAGAGAAACAGTGGTGTATGAAAAGACATTGGCAGCCTCGGGCAACTGGAGATTTGTAGCTTAACTGTATCAGACTCGGCCAAAGAAAGTGGATGGAAGGTAAGCTCTCAGCAGGAGCAGTGCTGAGGAAATGAGAGGCAGTGCCCAAAACTTAATGCCTGAATGAAATGTTTATGGTGTATAAGGCTGGTCCCCTCCAAAGGCAAATAAAATTCCTGATAACCCAAGGGAGCTGCGAATTTGAAAGTACATGGGTTCCGGCACTATGCCTTGCTGTGTCTGTAGCAGGGCTGCCTATGACAATCCCGGGGTGTTGTTTCTTTAAATGTATCACCCCTGTCCTTGGAAAGAGTCTGGTTTCCTGCTCTTTTGGAGGCTCCAAGTATGTGCTGTTTATTAGCATCACCATCCACCCCCTCACACTCACCTCTTCCCAAAAGAATCTAAAGTGCTTTAATCATATTGTATGTTTCCCTAGTAGAATTTTTCCAATTCCAGTTTTTCCACTTTGCTTTTATGGTCATATATTTTTTTCTTCCCTCTTCACTTTCCTTAGGCATAAAACATAACCACCCCACCTCTGGTACTGGATACATACTAGGAAAACTCAAGGGGCTTTAGTAACAGAAATCAAGGGAGAGTAGAGAGAAGAGATACTGCCCCCACCTCTCAGGCCTGTTAGGCTAAGTGGACAGCTGCTGTTGGCAGTACTCTGCACACGTAGACACAAGACCACCTCTCTGCCACTCTACCACCCACAGAGTTCAAATTCTCTCCAGTTCCATGTATAATACCTTCCCAAGGATTCAGAGTCATGAGAAGATGGGGTAAATGTAGAAGATTCCATGAATCGCCTGGGGCTTTTCCTGGAAGTCTTCCTAAACCAAACAGAGACATCGCAGTAAAGAAGCATGGAGAGGGATTCAAACCATCATCATCAGGATCTTCCCAAATTCATTGTGGAACCATAGGTCTAATTTTTTTTTTCTTCTAAAAGTCATGGTTTTTTTTCTTTCCCTTTGGAGCTTCTATACTTTAGCATGAACTGATTTATCCTTTGGGAAGAAGGGAAAATCTGAACACCTGAATAGGAGCTGAAATCCTCTGAGAGTCTGTTTTCTCACTTGTAGAGACTGAGTTTAGACCTTGGAAGAGGTTGAGGTTTCTTCTCTTTGCCACCCCTTTGCAGGGTATGAGAGAGAGAGAGACCCCTCCCATTCTCATGGTCTGTAAGAGTCAGATAATCATGCCCTATCTCAAGAGAGATGATGTATGATAATGTATTAAAGCACTTATAAGATACTTGGCATCCAAAAAGCTTTTAATAAATGTCCAGTAAGAGGCAGGAAAATGATGATGATGATGATGACAACGATGACTCTTCAGTTGTTCTAACCTGTCCTTCTCATTGGGTTCTCAAGCTTTAAAAAGATGAGGACACTTAGAAAAACTCCTAGTCTTTTTCCCAAACTTTGCTCTACTAATAAATAAAATCCTAGCAACTTACACTGTCCCTTACTAAACTGGCCTACATACAACATTTTTCTCAAGTTCAACTTCAGTTCTCTGTTACATCTTTGCTGGTCTCTATCAGTTATCATCTCTAAGTGACTATCTGGCTGCTCTGGGGGTTGTTACTTGTAGAGTATGATACCCTGGGTAGTAACTCTAGAGACTTAGAGAATTCTCTAACTTATACTTCTTTAGATCCCACCACATTCCTCCCAAAGCACTCCTTTCAAAATGTGAGCTGTTAAATATGTTGAGAAGTTCTGGCTTAAATCATCAGGTCACACATTTCCCTTCCCCTCATAGGCTGGACAGTTCAGAGTGGGCTGTGAAGATGATCTGCTAAATGTTCTCCTGCTCCCTGAATAACCAAGTTGATTAGAGACAGACCAGTGTCTCAGATTTCCCTGAAGGCCTCTTCATGACCCTTCTGCTTTTTCATGGCTTGTCCCCAAAGAGGCCTTTCCCATCTTTCCCAGAGGGTCTAAATGCTCATTTACAAGACTCTCAGAGGGAAGGAAGAAAAAGAACACCGAGAAGACGGTTCATTGCTCAATGCATCCCCTGACAACAGATCTCCAGCTTCCCCCTCTGTGTAGCCCATAAACTGCTCTGTAAAAATTAAAAAGCGTGAATTTACAGGGGCCAAAAGGAGCCAGAAGGTGAAGACCCATCTCCAACCAACAGGTCAGGCATACTGATGAAGCAGGAATATAAGGCCTTGCCAATTTCTGACCAATAAAATATCTTCTTTGCCTTTCCAGATCCTTGACCATCTCTTTCCCACACAAAACTAAGTTGGGGCACAAATGAGGGGGAAGTTCAACAAAAAAGAAGCAACACAAAGTAAAATACCCAGTGTGCACTGGCCTTTTAGGGGAACATTTGGGTGACAACGGCCTCCCTCCTGGGCCCTTTATTTCTCTGTGGATCCCTTGACCATCTTGTGTGCTTAAGCTTAACCTCCTGATTTTTCATTTCAGGGAAGCTTGAGCTGGTTACTAGCAAAGACTGTTGCCAAAATAGTTTCAGCTGGAAATGGAAGCCCAAGGCCCTGCAGAAACTGGGATGACTAGGTGAATCCTGTGGGTAGTAGAAAAGATACAGGAGGGGGTTTGGGAGACAAGGCTGGGGTATGCTGGCTTTGTGACTTTGACAGGTCACTTTAACCTCTCTGAATCTCAGCTGCCTCATCCCTAAGAGGAAGAGACTGAGGCTGAAATGGATCTTGAGATTTTTTTGTCTGATATTCTCTAGTTCTTAAGTAGGTCTGAGACTCAGGGAAGAAAAGGATGGATTGGTAGGACAAGCATCATGGGACAATAGGGGACTGAAGTTATCTAGGCTCGACCTTCTGAATGACCAAATGTTACCTGAATTTTGTTCATTTATCTAACTCTGGCCAAGAGTTAGATAAATGGACAAATTTATCCTTCTAATTTTTTAGAAGGATAATTCTAAAAAATTGGAAATCCTTCTAAGTTTTTGAGTTTGAGACAAAAAGTGTGAACAAGAGCCAGAGAGAGATGAGAGAGAGAGAGAGAGAGAGAGAGAGAGAGAGAGAGAGAGGGAGATTGATTTTAAGAATGAATAAATCTCGGTTGGAAATCCTTCTAATTTTTTGAGTTTGAGACAGAAAGTGAGAACAAGAGCCAGAGAGAGATGAGAGAGAGAGAGAGAGAGAGAGAGAGAGATTGATTTTAAGAATGAATACATCTCGGTTGGGTAAGAAGAATAACTATGGTGGAGATATCAAATACTGGGGCAGACAGAATTATGATAACATTCCTTGGTTTCTTGTTTGAGGATAAAAAGTGTCTTCTCTATACCTTAAGGATGTAGCCACACAAACCTCCCAAAGAGGCAATGTATTTGATTTACCATCAATCATTGTGTGGCATGTCGCATCTATGGGGCTGAGAGGTAGAGGGAGTTCAGATGAGTAATTGTTTGGGTAGTGAGTTGCTGCAGAGTCATCCGCCAGTAACCTGGATTTGGCAAAAACAGGTATGTCATCCCCTAGGTTAGAGCCCCTGAAACCAGAGAAAGTTGGACTAGATAATCTCTGAGGCCCAGAAAATAGAAGTAATTTTTCTAAGGTCACACAACTTGTTAGTTGGTGGTCTGGAATTCATACCCAAGTTACTTCGCTCGTTTTCCAATAGATGTCAAATGTACCATATTCTGGGCTGAATGCTGTGTGCTTTGGTCTCTTGACACCCTGCCTAATTGTCTTCCCAACAGGTCATGACAACTTGATTCCTACTGAATGCACAAAATCGGCAAAGCCATACATTTCCTTCATTGCCAAACTTTCCCTCCTTTTGTTAAGATAATAGGATGGAGGAAAAAGCATAGATGATAGATCTTTTCTATTTGGAATGAGAGTAGAGATCGTGGGTTTGGATGCAATCTCTATAAATATTCTATAAATACTCCCAAGTAGCCTGAGCTGCTTCATCTAAGCCCACTTTACCAACAAAGCAGCCTGACGTGCTTGGCAGACAAGTTGTGGGGTGTGGTCTTAGAGCCTGGGGAACATATTCAGAGGGGATATGCTAGTCTGAGCCTTGGAGAAGTGATTCAGAAAGAGTAAACCTTTGCACTAATGCCCAGTAAGTCAAAGATGTTCTATATATAATATTTATTTCACCTTCGTGCAGTCTTGAGTTTAGAGCTTATATATTTTCTTGCTCTTATTCAGTTTCTTCCTTGGTTATATATGACTTCTCCACCCAGAAAGGGCTTTTGAGATTCCAATATATACATCTGGAGGGTGGTTGGGTATATGTATGTGAGTCTGTTGAGGGGAGGGTGTCCTAGCCTTGTTATTTAGGGTAGATGGGGCTGGATGAGGTCAGCTGGGTTTTTGAGAGTTCAGGTCAAGGCTCCAGCTGGCAGGGAGCAGTCACATCCTCCAAGCTTACCAGCCAAGTACATGCTCTTCTGCAAGTCACTGAGCTGAAGATAAACATGGAGCCCATAAGAGCTTTTTCACTTGATGTCCTATATTACATGTTCCACACTTTAAATTCCTTTGCTTCACTTCTGTATTCTTCTGGATCACTCAGAACAAACATGGAAGTAGAAAAAATAAAAGCAAACTGCCCTCTTCTATCCTTCCCATCCTTTCTGAGTGACTCACTTCTATTGGAATAATTAATCTTAATCAGGATGGTATGATAGCAGAAAAAAGACATCCACAGTGAAGTCCTTTGGTGCCAAAGACGTGGTGAGGTAAACAGCTCCTTCCTCTGGGCTGCAGTGAGGGCAATGTGGAACAATTTGTTTGTTTTAAAAATAGCATTTTGCAAAATTAGAGCTGCCTTTATCTGCAGGATAGGCAGCAGGTCAGGGGTTGTGAAATGACTGTGCTAACCACCAAGTGTTAGAAGGCACTTTTAACAGTGTTGGCTGGAAGGTGATACAGGCCACCAGGCCCAAACAATCAATGCTACCTTCTCCAGCGGAGATTGAGGACAAACAATTCCTCATGTTTGCCCTGGTGTCTTTCTCCGTAGAACTCAAAGCTTCCGCTGATGTATGCTTAACTGTTACCCTCACTTTTTGACAGGTGCAGTTATTCAGCTCCTCTCCTCTGCCCATCTCCTGTTTTGTTTTTCTCTGCATGGGCCACAATTTCCAGCAAGACACAGCTACACCTGGTACAGTAGAAAGGCTGTGGTCAACAGAGTGTACTTCTTGGAGATGGCTTAGCAAGTCGTGCAATGACCAGGAGGAACCACTTCATCACCTAAAGAATGTGGTCACATCTTTTAATTTGCAATTAACTGGTTGAGTCCTCATTAGCAGGAAGACTTCTCTCTTGAGATACAAGAACTCCAGGGACATAGTCCAAAGTGCACAGTCCTGTTTCCAGATACAGGTCTGAGAGAGAACTTGAGTGTACAGTCCGTTCAATTGTGGATGCATGTTGTTTCAGCTCCTTCCATGAGTGCTTTTGTTAAAAGCTTCCCTGATACAGACTACTAAGGCTGTGGCCATACCCTTGTGGACCCAGATATGAACACTGCCAGTAATTTCAAGGCCACACATGGACACCCAGGTTCTAGCCACAATGATCCACAATGTGAGGTGGTGAGGTCATTGTGGTGGTGGTGTTGGGGGAGGGGTTGGTAGAAGGGCTTCCAGTTCATTCAGGGTGAATTCTGTCTTTTGGGGTTATGATCTCCTTTCATTCTAGAAGATCTTAGTTGGGACCATCCCAATCCTCCTGATGTTCTGTGTTGGTCTGTTCAGGCCATTATAACAGAATACCATGTCCGTGTGGCTTAAACAACAGATATTTATTTCTTGCAGTTCTGGAGGTAGAGAAGTCCAAGATCAAGACACTGGCAGGTCCAGTGTCTGATGAGGGCTGTCTTTGCATTGTATCCTCACGGGTGGAGAGCTGAGATAGATGAAGCTGTCTGTGTCTCTTCTAAAGGCACTAATCCCATTTATGATGGCATCACCTAATAAGCTAATTACTTCCCCAAAGCCCCACCTCCTAATACCATCACTTTGGGGGTTAGAATTTCAATACATGAATTTGGGGGGCATACAACATTCAGTCCATAATATGTTGTAATAAGATCTCTCTCCCAAGGAGCTCTTCAGCCCTTTGTGAATTTGCCTTTCTCCTCTGCACATACTGTGAAATGTATTAGACTGTCTTTTTCTTTTTTTTTTTTAACATCTTTATTGGAGTATAATTGCTTTGCAATGTTGTGTTAGTTTCTGCTGTATAACAAAGTGAATCAGCTATATGTATACATATATCCCCATATCCCGTCCCTCTTGTGCCTCCCTCCCACCCTCCCTATCCCACCCCTCTAGGTGGTCACAAAACACGGAGTTGATCTCCCTGTGCTATGCACCTGCTTCCCACTAGCTAACTATTTTACATTCGGTAGCATATATATGTCAGTGCTACTCATTGGGAGGAAGTGAGAAAGTATTAGACTGTTTTTACATTCTTTCCCCAAAGCCATGGGTGCCTGCTGGCCTTACATTCACAAAACTAAGGGAAGTCACTCCAGTTGCTCTCCCTATGTGCCTTGCTACCTTATCTTCCAGAAAAAGAATCTAATTATTTTCTGTGTTCTATCTCATTGGGCACACTCTTCTACTGGGATAAGAAAGAAAATATTCCTTGATCAAATGTGCTCCAGTGCATCCAACAGCCCTTGATTGTATTAACGAGTCATTGGCATGAGAACAGAAGTCATAATATAAGAACAAACATCCCTCCATAATGGGTGTGCCATTCAGGGTCTTCATGTTTCTGTTGACAATACATTTCCCGAAGTCTGTTGTCATTCATAACTCAGACATGTTTTTTAAACCATTTTAAAAAATTGAAGAATAGTTAATTTACAATATTGTGTTAATTTCAGGTGTACGGCAAAGTGATTCTGTTCCATTAAATATATACATATATACAATGGAACTGAATCACTTATATATTATAAAATTACATAATATATAACTTTTCAGATTCTATTCCATTATAGGTTGTTACAAGATATTGAATATAGTTCCCTGTGCTCTACAGTAGGTCTTTGTTGTTTATCTATTTTGTATATAGCAGTATGTTTATGTTAATCTCAAACTCCTAATTTATGCCCCCTCATCCCCTTTGGGATAAGTCTGTTTTCTATGTCTGTGAGGCTATTTCTGTTTTGTAAATAAGTTCATTTGTCTCATTTATTTAGATTCCACATATAAGTGATATCATATAACATTTGTCTTTGTCTGACCTACTTCACTTAATATGATAATCTCTAGGTCTGTCTTTGTCTGACTTACTTCACTTAATATGATAATCTCTAGGTCTGTCTTTGTCTGACTTACTTCACTTAATATGATAAGCTCTAGGTCTGTCTTTGTCTGACTTACTTCACTTAATATGATAAGCTCTAGGTTTATCCATGTTGCTATGTTGCTGCAAATGGAAGTATTTCATTATTTCATTCTTTTTATGGTTGAGTAATAGTCCATTGTGTGTGTATGTATGTGTGTGTGTGTATATATATATATATATATATATCTTCTTTATCCATTCATCTGTCGACAATTAGGTTGCTTCCATGTCTTGGCTACTGTAAATAGTGCTGCTGTGAACATTGGGGTGCATGTATCTTTTCGAATTAGAGTTTTCTCCAGATATATGCCCAGGAGCAGGATTACTGGATCATATGGCTGAACTAATTCACATTCTCACCAACAGTGTAAGAGGGTTCCTTTTTCTCCACACCCTCTCCAAGATTTATGATCTGTAGACTTTTTAATGATGGTCATTCTGACTGGTGTGAGGTGGTACCTCATTGTATTGATAGTTTTGATTTGCATTTCTCTAATAATTAGTGATCTTGAGCATCTTTTCATTTGCCTGTTGGCCATCTGTATATCTTCTTTGGAGAAATGTCTATTTAGTACAACACTGACATTTCTTGAGCACCAATACTATTCCAGGCACTTATCTGAGATACTGTAGTACATGGATGGAAAATACATAATCTACCTACAATAATTATGTCATCAAGTAAGGGAGGGCCAAGGTGCATGCATAAGGATCTGTATTATAAAGTAAAAAGTGATAGGTTTGTGTATCCTAGAAAACAGAACCAGGAACCACAAAAAGTATTATGCTACCTTTTTACCAGAGAGTGAGAACCTAGGAAAGGAGGAATGAGGATGGGGAAGGAAAGGATAACAATTACAAGGGAATGTTTACCAAGCTGGACACTACTGGGTAATAAGTGTCTCTAATTTCTCAGTCTCATAGGACTGTCTTCCTAGATACCTGTGAACTATTGGGTCTCAGGGAAGTGCATGGTAGATGGGGAAGTTATTCACTTGCTCCTGTTTCCCATTGGTCAAAGCTTCATGTATATCCCGCTGGGTTTAATGCTTCAGAAGCGACAAGGATATGTCAAAATGGAAAGCAAGAGGTTCAGAACACGGACCTGAAAAAAGTCACTGTCATTTTGTACTCATATGCATTTGACCCAAGACCACACAGAGCTGCTTGCTTCAGTGGCAGCTGGGTCAACAAGGGCCCATGAAGCACCTCAGTGTTGTGCGTGTGTGTGTGTGTCGGTGGGGGGAAGCGGGGATGGAGAGTGGGGGACAATCTCAGGTGATGCATAAGGGGAACTTAATCTAGTAACATAAGTCAGGTCCAAATTAAGTGCTTTGGGGATTCAGAGAAGGAGTTGTTCCTCAAAAGTGGTGTTGGGGACAGGAAGTTGAGGGATGACTTTTGGAGAAGCTGGAGCTTATGTGAGACTTTGCAGATGGGTGGGATTGTGGGGTATATAGATATGGGGTGGGGCTGGATGGAAAGGGCATCCCACAGAAAGGAGATCCTGATTGTAGGGACCTAGAAGGACAGTACTGAGGATACATGGAGAAAAGTGCAGGGCTCGGTCTGGCCAGGGGGATAGAAAATGTGAAGGGATGTTGAGGGATAAGGCTGAAAATGTAGATGGGCCGCCGGTAGAGCCAGGTGGAGGAGTTTTGATTGGAATCCTTTGACAATTGGAGCCATTGCAATAAAGTTTTAATTCAGGAATTTGTTTCTCTTCTTCACTAATTCTGTTCTATATAATCATCTGCTGTGCACATAATGGCATTTTGAGCAAGAGTATGGTGGACATATCTTCTGGGATTTCAGACATCCATGGAATATTTTTACAAGCTCAGTATACTGAGCTTTTAAATTTTTCGGATGAAGATGTTAAAACTTGAAACACACAGTAGTTGAGATTCTTATTTTTACTGGTTTATTTACTGAGCCCAGGTGTGGACCTGACTCAGGCATGGGCTGAAGTTGGAGCTCAGATGATGTGCTCAGGACTCTGCACTCTGCCTCAGGACTGTCCATTCTCCCATTTGGGATTCAGTTTCAGAAAAGTGCCCCAATGGTGGTGATAAGAGTCATCAGTGGCTCCTGGGGAAATAGAATGTTCCATAAAAAAAGAGGGATTCTGGCTAGAAGATGTGAAAATGGAAAAAGGACAGATCCATCCCTTGTATCAGAAATATATTGTCTCTTTTGTAATTAGAGCTTGGTTCTTGGAGTTTGTGATGTAGAGCACAGGGGTAGAAAATAGCCATTATTACTTGTTTTTTTAAGCTGCCTGGGACAAGAGAGCTTAGATTTAATGTCTGAACTCACTGAAAGAAGTCCTTTGATTCTTGTCAAAAAAGGGAATCATAGCCTCACCCTACATTCAGTGATGAGCTGTCAACATGTTTCAGCTCTTCATCTTCTACAGAATTGAAGTGGGAAGCTTTCCCCCTCAGTATTCCACGATGAGTACCCAGGACTGGAACATGGCCTTGATTACCCAGGGTTCTGAAAGGGATCTTAAGCTCTTGTATCAAAGCAGTAGACTTAAAAAAAGAATTCTCCTAGAGAATGAAAGATGGCATCTCAGCATTTTGGGTTTTTGTTTCTCTCTTTCTCTCTCCTACTTGAATTAACATGAATTCAAAACCAGATCTCAGAGTGGAATTGGCTGCCACATAATTTAGACATGTTTGCATAACATTCAGAAAATAATTCAATAAGAATAGGTTTTTCTTGGAATTTATCACTGCCTGGTAAATTAGAGCCCAAACACAACAACTTCATGTTAAAAAGGCATGAGACCCAGCAAATGGAAATGACAGAGGCAGAGAGAAAGGAAACCCAAGCAGCCAGTCGCCTTTCATTATCATGATGGTGTGAAGAAGAAATAGAAAACACGAGGCAGAAGCAGGGACAAACACAGCTTGCGTTTCAGACTCCCCATTTTCTCCAGGACTCAGCAACAGCTGACAGGCCAAGGTGGCAAGAGAAGGGCATCTTAGGTCTCAAGAAAGGTTCTGAGAAATTCTCTCATGCTGTATTTTTCCATGTCTTCAGCTGAAGGTTTTTTCTTTTTCTCTTATGGGTTCTAATGGAGAGGACCCACAGGTTCAGAAAATAATAAACTAACATAAACATATAAGAGCAATAAATAGTAACTTACAAGGACAGGGTTAGAGCAGTAAGCCTAAATCACAAGACCCAGAATGACTTCAGTCTCTACCATTTTCACTGGGACAAACCAAGTAATTTCTGTGAATGTAATTTCTCTACTTTTAAGACGGGGGAGAATAGTAGTTAGCCTGAATCAGTGAACATTGTTATCAGTGTAGCACTTCATAGCTGCAGGGCATTTAAAATCCACATGATGTATACAGGAGACCACAGGTCTAACTCAGACCTTTTCATAGATGTCAGTTCCTTAGGGCAGTGGTCCCCAACCTCTGGGCCGCAGACCACCACCGGTCTGCACAGCAGGAGGTGAGCAGCGGGTGAGTGATTGAAGCTTGAACTGCCGCTCCCCATCGCTCCCCATCCGTCACATTACCACCTGAACCAACCTCCCCCACCCCCACCATGGAAAAATTGTCTTTCATGAAACTGGTCCCTGGTGCCAAAAAAGTTGGGGACCGCTGCCTTAGGGTACCATTGTTGTTAGGCTAGAAGCTAAAGTTCTTGTGGGGCAGAATTATGTACTTAGGTTACCTGCCGGTGGCTCAGTGATCTTTGGACTCTTCCTCACTCTGGACCTTAGTGACTGTGAACATGTTGGGCAAAGCTGTCTCTGCTCCCTTAAATGTTGGTGTCACTAAGGCTCTTCTCTTCTCACCCTTCCCCACCTCCCTGGTCACCTCATACATGCTATGACTGTACTTTCCTCCTGTAGGGGTATGGCCCAGAATCCATATCTTTAGCCTAGACCTCTCATATGACCCCTGATGTCTACTCAACCACTTGGACATCTGGCAACCCCTCATCCGCACCTGCTCCTGTCTGAAATTGGAGTTGTTCTACCTTCTCTTCCCTGTCACAGTGTCTTAGTCAGTTCAGGCTGCTATAATAGAATACTCTTGACTGGGTGGCTTAAACAACAGACATTTATTTCTCAAAGTTCTGGAGGCTAAAAGTCCACGATCAAGGTGCTGGCAGATTCAGTGTTTGGTGAGAGTCCATTTCCTGGCTTGCAGACGGCCACCTTGTTGCTATGTCTTCACATGGTGGTGAGAGGAAGCACTGGTGTCTCATCCTTTTCTTATTAGGGTACTAAGCCCACCATGACCTCATCTAAACTTAGTTACTTCGCAAAGAGCCCATCTCTGAATACCACTACATTGGGGGTCAGGAATTCAACATATGGATTTGGAGGGAACACAAACATTCAGTCCATATCACATAGTGAATGATTCTATCATCACTCTAGGTGCTCAAGCCAGTAGACACCCAGTAAGCAGCCTTGACTTCTCTCTCTCCTTCACCATCTAAATACTTGAAATCTATCAAGGTCATTCTGGCATCTGACATCAACATCTCTTGAATGTTTCTACTTTACTGTATACTCACTACCACCACCCTAATTCAGGTTCCTCTTCTCTTTTCCTGGGCAATGGCCACAGTTGTCAAATTAGTCTCCAATATACCTCCAATCTGTTCCCTTCCAGTTCCTTCACCAAGTTGTAGCCAGAATATTTCTCAAAAGCGAATCAAACGTATATTTCCTCTGCTTCACACTCATCATTGGCTTCCTCTTGACCTCGGGATAAACTCTAAATTCTTTAACATTATTTATAAACCTTACTTCCTTAGCCTGCCCCACATCTGCCTTCACCCCTCTTTAGTACCTTACATGTGCTGTGTTCTCTGTGCTTCAGAGATCTGAACCTTCATACAAGATGTTCTTTCATAAAACAATCCTTTCTACACATTTGCCAGGCACTTTCCATTCTTCAGTTGACCTTGCCTTCCTATGAGAAGACTGCCTGGATTCTTACTCTTTAACTCCAGAGAAAGAGAAATTTCCTAGTTCCAGAAGTAGAACTATGGGACTTCCCTGGTGATCCAATGGTTAAGACTCTGTGCTTCCATTGCAGGGGGCATGGGTTCGATCCCTGGTTGGGGAAATAAGATCCTGCATGCCACACAGTGCGGCCAAAAGAAAAACAAAACAAAACCGGAAGTAGAACTAATAGCAGGTTCTTTTCCTCTACCTGTGCATCTTTTCAACAGAGGGGACAGACTTACCACCTCTAAACAAAACAAAAGCAAGCTTTATTGTTGTCTCTCACCTCTGGTGGACCTAGTGCAGAGGGAATGGAAAGTCCTTAGCCAATGGGAAAGGAAATTTAGTTCTCTAGGCATAATGCACCCACTCAGAGGGAAGGGCATATGACATCCCAGTACCTGTAGGTCACCATAGGGTCTCGGGTTCACCTTGCCTGGTTGGGGGAAGTTCAGCAGGTTCACCAACAGGTCCTATCGGTGATAATAGTAATGACATGAACAGTGAGTGCTTATCCTCCTTGACAGGAACAGATGCTCCTCTCAGATGCTGAACTCTTCCAGTGCAGCTAGGATTCACGAGCTAAGTCATCATTCACAAATAACCACAAACATTCTCATATATTATATTGCTAAATCCAAGCACACTCTAATGAATTCAAAGTTAGTGTTTGGGCCACTGCACTTTAAGAGAGATACATCATCTTGTTTATAACTGCAGGCTATAGTTTCAATTGTTTTAGAGAATGTTATGGTGATCAGAAATAGGAAGTCTCATTGTAAGGTGGCATTTTCCTGGGACAAAGGTCCTAAAAAGGAGGATTTTCGAAGGACCCTATGTAGTCACCCTACTGAGTAGAGTTAAATGCACCTTCCTGTTCTGGGGTCACATATATCCCCATACTTATCATATCCCTTAACTCTATGTCAAGGTGGTTTTAATACTTCTCACTCCCATCAGACCCTGAACTGTGAGGGTATGGACCTTAAGTGACTTTTTCAGTGCTGTGTCTATAGCTCCTGAGGCAAAATATATGCTCAGGAAATACTAGTTGAAGATATATATTCCCTTTTCCTGCTGCTCAGGACACTGGTATGAATGAAGAATAAGGTCTCTGTAAGTGCACTGTATTCCTTCTGAATTGGATTTATCTGCTGCCTTTATTCCAAATTGAGTATTCTGTCAGGGCAGCCACCATTTCCTTGGGTTAAGAATATCAAATCGAAAGAAGCTCATCATTTTACCAACCGTAAACAGGTGAAGAGGAAACACATAGAGAAGTGAGATTAGAAACACATAAAGAAAGTAGAACCTTGTGTTTGGGGTCAGAGGAGCTAGAAGCAGGTCAGCAGACACTTGATCAGTTTCTTCCGTGTCACCTTAAGTTTCACAAGCAAATAGGCTGATGGAATATGTTACAAATCCAAACACTTCATTTCCCTGAGGCCCTGGTGGCCTTGATGAATAGCCTCCATTGTGAGGCAGGCTAAAGGCACTGTCCTGTCTAAATATAAATCTTGCCTTCTCTCCCCCCATCCATTTCACCCATCTCACCCCCAGCCCCAACTCTTTCACTCCCATTTGCTCCACAAAATATGAGGAAGACATTAAGTAAATCATCCCAGCAAGAATAGAACTGCGGGAGAAACACCTCATCCATAACCAACTCACCACTCATTTTGCCAAAACTACGGTGAAATGAAGACTCTAGTATCCTTTAGAAACCTTTAGTATCTGGAACACATGTGCTAGGAAAGACTATGGTCCTTCATCTTCCAATCTTAGATGAGTTGGATGACCACTGCATGAATGGGCAGGGTGTAGAATTGGAGAAACCATGAATTGGTGCTTTCACATGGCACTCCTGAATATCTCTAGGATGGACCATGGTGTTTTGAGGGTATGAGTAGGAAAAGGAGCCACCAGTGAACTAAGACACATCTTAAGATCCTAGATGTGGACCTGAAGCTAGACTGCCAAAGTTTGAATCCCACTTGCACCACTTCCTAGCTATATAATCCTGGGCAAGTTTCTCAACTTCTGTAAGCCTTTGCTTTTATTTTTCCTGTAAAATGGGGATAATAATTATGTCCAAGTCAAGGGCAATTGGGAATATAAAATGAACTGATGCAAGAAAAGGACTTAGCATTAGGAATAACACTAAAAATATCCTCAATAGATATTATCAATATCAATTCTTGGTAAACCATTTGAAGTGGTATGGTTAAATGAAAATAACTATTAAAACATTTACAGAAATATTAAAAGAAAATATGACTTCAAGGAAATTTCCTGATTGTATAAGAATACCCATGGTTTCTGGGTACACGGTTCATTTATCTATGATATTTGGGAGTTTACTTGGAAATTTTATGAAGGCTTGAGTAATATCCCCTCCCTATCCTTCCTATCTATCTTTCTCTCTATCTATCTATCATCTATCTATCTATCTATCTAGCTGTCTCTAGCTAATAAAAGTGAAGTCTAAGAAAATACTGTGAATTTTGAAACTAAAATCAAAACCTAGAATGCAAAATTTCTGTTCTCTTATTCATTAGTGAATTCCTAATTCATAATTGTTTATGCTGATACTATTCACGGTGAACTTTTGAGGCACTTATGAAGGGCTTTCTCTATGCCATTTGTACTCCTCACCCTGAAAAGTGGGCACAATCATTTGCATTCTGCAGTGGAGGAGCTGGAAGCTTGGGTAAATAAACTGACTTGACCAGAAGATCATGCTGCTGTGATTCTTCCACCAGTTGAAGACATTGGGTATATAAGATGCGTTAAAAAGTCCAAGTAACCTTGCATTCTAACAAGGGAAGGGAGGATGAAAGCAACAAGAGGGCAGGGATCTTTGATGGTCTGTCCACAGATATATCCCAAATGTCTAGAAGAGTGCCTAGCACTTAACAAGTGGTCCATAAATATTTATTGAAAAGTTCTAAATGAATAAGAAAATGAATATTGAACATAGTAATAAGCCCAGTGAAATGTTCTTTTTCAAGTTTTAAAACTCATCAGTCATTGACATTACCAGTTGGCCTCCATTAGTATGTTACACTAGTTACCTACTCTTTAAAAGTAGAACTTATTGCTTTTACTACTTACAGAAGTAATAAAAATTGGTAAAAACCAAAAGGTATAAGAAAAATTCCACTCATTCTGTATCTCAGAGATAATAATATATTCATCTTTTCAATCTAGAAAGTCTCTCCTCTTTTGGGTTTCTGTGATATCAGTTTTCACATGATTCTGAAAATTATCCCCAAATTTCTGGTCCACAGTCATCTCTCTCTGCATTCTCTCCCTTGGCAGATTCATTCATTATCATGATTTCCACTACATCCTATGTGGGGAGAACACTTAAGTCTTCAGTTTTAGTCCTACCCTTTCTCCTAAGCTCTGGTTCATCAGTTTTGACAGTGTGCTTGACATTTTTGCCTTGATGACTTTTGTGCTGATCCAAAATGAAAGAAATTCTCTTCTCTTCTCCTGGCATGACTATTTCAATTAAAGACCTCCACATCTTCCCAGGCAACCCATCCAGAAACCTCTGTCATCAGCGACTTTCTTTCTCCTTGGCTCAGCATATCCAATTAGTCATAAGATCCTGGGAATTATACCTCCTCATTTCTGTCCCTCTCTGCCCCTTTCTGAGACTAGCGCCATCACCTCTATTATCCTGAAGTTCAACTTGATCCATCTCTCTCCATTGTCCATAATTTCATATCACCTGAAAAATAATTGGAGCACCTAAGCCTGGCATTCAAGACTCATTACTTGACCTAAACTAACTTTTTGTTAAGTTCATCTGCTTTCATACTCTGGTGCAAGCATTTCTGAACACATCAAGGTTTTCAAGACATGCCCAGCCCTTCTTTGACTCTGTGTTTTGTTCATGCTGTTCCCTCTGCCAGGATGCTTCCTTTTTTGCTCCTCTTCCTCCTTCAGTTTTTGAGATGGAATAGAAAAGGTGGGTACAATATGCAAACACTGCTTCCCTGATGCCTACCCAAATACCCAGAGCAGGAGTTATTTCTGTCCTCTGAGCCCCATAAGATGCCATACTTTTCGCGTGTTTCTTGTGGTATCCAAAGGTGTGTAACCCTTATAAGTGAGTATACTGTGTCTAGCCTACTAGCCGTGAGTCCTTTGAGATCTACACCTGGTAAATGTTATGGAGGAGCCCAACGCCAGACATAATACCTTGCACTTGAGAGAGAATATAAGTTTTACCCCATCTTCTCATTTTTTCCCCCACTTTCCTCCTTCCTGAAGGTGGTGTTTGACAAGATTTAGTAGTCGTTAACGTAGTAGTTCATCAAAATTATCTTATTAGAGGCAGGGTTGATCAACCTAAGGGATAATTTTAATAGTTCAGCACTGGGGGAGGGTGGGGTTGGGCACTGTAACATGGAGCTCAAAAAAAAAAAGGAAATTAAGAGGTTCTATTGGGAAATAAAAACACTTCAAGGGAGGTCTAGTGACTGTGATGCCATCAGCATAATTTCTAACAGCATGCACTGGTGGATGTTTTCCCCAAGGATGGTGGAAATCACCTAATGATGGGATATTTCTCCTGAATCTTATGAGTTGTAGACTTTGGGCAACCATTGCAGACTGACTTGCATGCTGGTAAAGCTGGAACTAGGATTTTCTTTATTCTTCGAATCATTCAGAAGTGTGTTTACTTACAAAGTCACAGAAATTCTATGCCGTTTAAAGATATAAATATTTACTTTTCTCACATAGCAAGAAACCTAGAACTAGGCATACCATGCATCTGAGATCCATCACAAACACAGACTCTTCCTCTGTTTCAGCTCCTCCATTTTTAGCACATGCCTTTGCCTTCCTGGTCATAGGGTGGTTGTTACATCTCCCAACTCCACATCTGTGCTTTAGGCTTGAAGAAGGCTGAGGGCCAAAAGGTTTTACTTGAGGCTTTATTTATTCAGACATTCATTTGTACTGTGTTGGCTAGATTTGTGTCACATAGATAATCCAGGCTGGAGGATGACTAAGAAAATCAAGTAGTTGGCTTCCTTGGTGGTGCAGTGGTTGAGAGTCCGCCTGCCGATGCAGGGGACATGGGTTCTTGCCCCGGTCCGGGAAGATCCCACATGCCGTGGAGCGGCTGGGCCCGTGAGCCATGGCCACTGAGCCTGCGCGTCCGGAGCCTGTGCTCCGCAGCGGGAGAGGCCACAACAGTGAGAGGCCCACGTACCGAAAAGAAAAAAAGAGAGGAAAAAAAAAAAGAAAATCAAGTAGTTAGCTATCTAGCTTCTCTTACAAAGGAAGAGAAGTGAGAAGTTAGAAATTATTTTTAAGTGAGCCAAACTGTTCTGGCTACTATAACTTCTGCCCCTCCTCTGCTGCTATTATGGTCTTTGGAAGCAGTAACATGCTTCTCAATTGTAGTTAAAACTGGGTTCTGGGAAATGTATGTATGTATGTATATGTGTATGCATGCATATATGTATGTATTTGCATACCTGTTCTAGAAGTAGTTTTGTTTGTAAGTCCATTGGTATATGCTATGATAATTCCACTTCTATTAATTCTTCTTAACATGTTTAAAAGTGGGATATTTAAGAATTGGCTAATTAATCCAAGACCCTAAAGAAACCACCCCCATTCCAGTGAGAGGCCGCAGATGTGAAGGAACACTCTATTAAGGAATCTGAGAATCCTGCCGTGTGTGACAAAGCAACATTTTTTTTTTCACAAATGGAGAAGATATTATTTAGACTTCAATTTCTGCAGTCTTTAATTTAAGAATGTCGGCCTTTAATTTGTTTGGATTATAATGTAAAGGAGGATTTGAATTTGGGACTTTAATTGCTCCCCAGGAGTTTAATACTGGGAGGCAGTTCAAATTCAAGTTTGAGTCACTCTTATTCTGCTGACATCGTATTTTGGATTGTATTGCTGTTCCTTGTACTTGCTGTATAACTTCTGATGAAGTATATTGGGCATATCTTGGCTAGTGACAACTTGAGATGGGATAAAGAATAGACAATGGATTTCCAGCCTAGGGTGTTTAACTCATTTCAGAGCCCACCAGAGCTAAGTTTAAATTCTCTATTATGATCCAGAGAATCTACCCAAAGGACAGGACATTGACATGAGGAGAGAGACTTCACCAAGTTGGAAGCAGGACCACTATGAGAGAGCTTGAGGGAACAGGCTAACCCCTGGGTGACCATGAGTTCAATTACAACCCAATGGTTTAAGAGAACAAAATCTTGAGGGTGTTAGAGAAGACATTCTCCACTCCTCATGTTTTCAAAAAGGGGAAAACATTTCCACTACACTACTCAGAAAGGAAAAATAGGGAAGAACTCTCCTCCCCTTCTCCACCCTTGTCTTAAGTGATTGTGTAATTGGATTTTAGGACTTAGAAACATGTGGCTCAGTCCCTCTGAGTTTTCTTTTTCATGGCTCTGCCTCTGCCCTTTCTCTCCTATTGAGCTCATGAGGGTCAGAGGCCGAGTGTGACTAACTACTAGAGGCTGTCCAGAGGACAGACTTTCTTTCCTGACATTTGGGACCTAATGGGTGTGAGAGAGCGAGACTGGGTAAAGGACTTCTCTTTGCAGACCCTCACACTCCATTGAGAATAGGTCCTAAGGTCTAGATCTGAGAATTAAGAAGTGTTGAGAAGCTCATTTGTGACCATGGATCCAGGCCATATTTTCCAAGGTAGTTTTATTAGCCATCAAGCTGATATTTTTCTCTCCCCATCACCTGACTCCTGCATCGAAGTTTCAGTTGGTTCTAAAGTGAAGTGGGAGAAATGAGATTCATGATCACCTCTACATTCCAACAAATATTAGCAAGAGTAATTTTGTTGGTTCAGTAGAAGATTCTCCCGAAAGGATCTGACCAACCACACTTCCAGGGTGAAGCCAGGGGATGGACAGAGTCACTGAAAGGACTGAGGGGTCCTTAGGGAAAGGAAGAAGGAGGGACACCCAAAAGAAATGGAATTTCAGGATGTCCCCTGGGGGAGGACTCTATGGACTCATAGGTAACTCAACGAGAAAAGAAGAGAAATGTTTTGTACCACAGTCTGGAGCTAACTGTTATCTGTGGATGTCTCATAATAACATTTTTTCTTCTGGTAATATCCTGAAACTTCACAGTTTCCCAAATGTCATGGAAATTACAAAAAGGATGCATATATATGAGACTTTTAAGAAACATCTATTGAATACATTAAATGAAGGTGAGGATTTCTATTTCATAGAGTTAATAAGAAATCCAGCACACCAAAGGGGCACATTAAGAAAAAAAGAAAACCAAAATCAAAATTCTATCTCTCCAGTCTAAAACTTCTAGGTGGGACTCACATAAACACTTAGCAAGAATAATCAGGGGTGGAAGGAGGTGAAAAGAAATATGCTATTAAGTAGAAATATTTATAGAAGTAATATTATAGATAAAAATAATAATATAGAAATAATATTTCTATTAAGTAGCAATATTATGCTATATCAAGCTGACCTGACACCTTCATCTTAAATGGTACTTTCATATTAAAGTCTTTGTTGTAAATTGTTTCATCATCATTTGAAACAAGCCTGGGGACAATACCCTAGAATAACCCTAGGTGAGACTGCAAATAAAGGAAAATAAAAAATATTTCCATTGTGTTAAATGGAAAATTGTTAGGGTCACAGATGCCAGGTTGAAAGACCAAAAAGAGAAAAAAGTCTAATCAGGAAATGCGAAAGCTAAGATTTTAGCGAATTAACTCACCCTGATGATTCATCCCAGATGTATTAAGTTTTCACATTTAACAGCCTCTTCATTGAAATATACTAAATACCATCTGTCTCCAGCAGATGAGTTAATGCGAGTCTTAAAGCCTTAAAGTTCACATTTCCTAATTCTTTTGTTTGAAAATAAATAACTTTTATGTTGCAGCAGCATGGTCTTGGGAATGCAATTTCTTTGCCCAGTTGAGAGGAAGAAATACAAAAATTCCAGAACTGAGCTCTCTGGTTGTGAAATGTTCTGTGGGTCAAAGAAGGTTGGTTCTGTGCACAAGCTGCTTCAACTGGATCCATCCCTGGGATGCTTGTTAAGATTACGTTACTTGCCTTTTTAGCCAAATCTCAATTCTTCATTAAAGTTGAGCCCACATGCGATGCTAGAAATGGGAGTTACCTGTCTGGCCCAATCATGATTCTCTGAAAGTGCCTCCAAAGGGCAAACACCACTCTTCCATTTATTCCTACCTTCTTTTCTCAACAACATTTTTTTTTTTAGGTTGGAAAATGCTATTTGGTTTGTACAAGAACACTTGGCCTTGCACATTTTGGCTGCTAAGTAAGACTGAGGGAGGTAATAAAGAAGATTTATCAGCAATCTTCTTTATGTAAGCATAAGAAAGATAATAAAGGATAACTGAAGGGAGAAAAGGTGAGCTGTGTTTTGGTGTCCCAGGGACCCAAGTATATACACAAAATTAGACTGTGATTTTAATGGGGCTAAAGACTGGATCTCACGCTTAGATTATGGTTCCAGCCCAGTCACTGACTTGCCAGTGACCATGGGCAAATGACCTCATCCCACGAGCCCTAGTTTTCCCTTCTTCAAATGATGGGGTAGGACTAAGGCAATATACAGATCACACTGATGCTGAATGCTTGAATAAAAAGGGAATTAATTTATGTATGAACACGTGATTCTTGGTGAGCTGGGTTGGCAGCTCCAAGACAAATACTCTGAGATCATTTACTGTTTTGCTTTGTCCCAGGCCCTGTGCACTTCAATTCTTAGCATTCCAGATCTCCCAAAATTGAGTTTCATCTCACCTTTCCAATTTCTATTGATATTTCTTCCCTATGCATGGGCTTTTACTTTTCTGCAAATATCTGCTATACTCCTTCCCCTGCTATGTTTATGCTCCTGTCTCTACTATACTCTGCCTTCTACCTCTGCTTATGAAAATTCCACTTCATCTCTTAATCACAAATGTATTTTTCAGTATGTCCTTTCTGACATCTCCCTGCTTATCTCTCCCTAAAAATTCGATATGATGTGCCTCCCTCTAACTCAGGGTTTCTTAAACTCATCACTATAGACATTTTGGACCAGGTTCTTTTTGTTGTAACTGTCCTGTTCATTGTAAGATGTCAGTAGCATTCCTGTCCTTCACCCACTAGATGCCAGTATTACCCTCCCACCTCTCCCCCACCTCTCCCAAGTTAATGACAATTGAAAGTCTCCAGACATTGCCAAATGTCCCCTAGAGGTGCAAACTCTCCCTTGGTTGAGAATCACTGCTCTAACCCTCCATCCGACTCATGGTACCATGTGACTAGTGTTGGCCAATGAGCTGTGAATATTAGTGACGTGTCACTTCCATGTAAAGCATTTGATTGCTGGTATGAAACCATTCAGAGCTCTCTTTCCCTCTGCCACAGGGACCCGAAATACCCTAGATGGTAGTTGCTTCATTGAGCTGAATCCCGCAGTGAGGATTATATGGGACAGAACCTATAGCCAAGCCACGAGGGATATGTAGCATGAATTAGAAATAATCTTCGTTGTTTTAGGCTACTGATATTTGTGTGGGGGGTGGGGTGGGGGGGAAGGATCGTTATCACAGCACAACCTCACTCATACCGAATGATGCATATGATGTATGTGTAGGTCTAATATTGCCTGAGCACCTTCTATGTACTATGTTAAGCTTCCAGAGAAAGACATGAAATTATCAATTACAGAATTTACAACATAACCACCTCTTCCATTCCAATGAAAGCCCCAGAATAGCTCCAAATTCTGTAAAGCATAATTCAAAATCTTTTATTTTTACCCTCCCATCTACTTCTAGTTTCTGCTGACCACACAGTAGTTGTCTAGAAAAGAGTCTGGAAGATCTTTTATTCTCAGTGTACAGCTACCCTAATATATCCACATGCAAGAGAGCATGTGTGTAAAGATGGAGTGTATCCAGACCGCTGGTATCAGGAACCTCATATTATACCTCGATTTGCATAATGATACCTTACTGGGGCACAGTGCTTTTATTGACTTCAAGGCACTGTCACATAAATTATCTCATTCAACAGGCTGGTAGTTTTAATCTGACTGGTTCAGTTTTTGTTACAAAGGGAAATGTCCCATAGCTCGTTGGTGGTCAAGAGCTAGAATCCTTCTAGGTCTTTTTGCGCTTGACATGGTTTCAAGCCCTTGTTATAATTCGGGGTGCTGGACAGAGACGCCAGCTATCACAACCCAGGAACCTAGTTAGCACCACCTCCCCTCAGTATTTGGAGGTCCTTGGTGTTGTGCAGTCATCCTAAAGCTGACCTTTAACCCTCTCCTTCTAACCAGGGTAGTACAATCTGTTCTCTTATCCAATTTATGGCCAAAATGGCAATACACACACTTTTGTCACAAAAATGAAGATCTCACTTAAGGTAGTCATAATGCTAGAATTCCGAGTTATTCTCATTCAATATCTTCTAAATCCTGGCCCACGTGTTGTAAGAGCAATGTCTTCTTCCTTCTTACATCCTTCCTGGCTTCCTCACTCTGTTCCCCAGTGACTGCTCATCTCTTTCTTTCTCTGCCTCTCTCCTCCTCTTCATTCCTGTCATCCATGTTATGGACTATAAATAGTTTTCTGGACCACAGCATGATTTGGGTTTAGGAACACAAGTGGAGCCAATCTCCCACTTAGCAGAGGGTCCCTTTCAAAGAATTTTTGACAAAATGATTTGGTCTCTGTTTACACTGTTCAGTGCTCCTTGGTTCCCAGAGGAGCCCATTCTAATGACTGATAGTTTTAGTAATGATATAGTTTTCCAGTTTTTAACATTAGCAAGATAGGAAAAAGTATACTGGCTGTTCTCTATGAGACTGTCTCTGCCCAGTAACTTTATTATGTTACTTTCCAGGAGTTGATGGGCAGGGCGAATAGCTCATGCATCTCTCCCTTCCAAGTAACGATTCTCTGATTTTTAGAAACCACAAGGGCTTAGTGTCTGGGACAACTCTTCAGGGCGTTACTATGCATTTTGAGTTTCAAGAAACTAATGTGAAGTGGGCCCCAAATTGAGTGTGGTATTCGAGAGGGCAAGATTCAAAACCCTAAGAGAGGGACAGTTGTTCTCTGAAATTCTCTGCTTCACCTAAGAGTGAAGGGACCAGCTTTTCAGTGACCTATGGCCTCCATCCACTTCTGCTCCTAAGCCTGCAAATACCCCTGGCCTCTCCTGCATCTGTGCTTTTGCTTACACTGTTCCCTTTCAAAGCTTCTCCCGAGTTACCTACCTGGGCTTCTCCCTTCTATTAAAATAATTCATATTCTTGTCCCCACTTCCTACCAATCCCATAGTAAAACTAAATTCTTATCAACATGAGGGCAAGAATTATACACGACTTATTTTTCTAAGTCCTCACTCAGCACCTAGCACACTGTCTTGAGCTCAGAATGGGTCTGCAGTACCAGAAAAAGAGTCAGTGCAATTTATGACCTAGTTCCTGCAAAGGTGAGGTCACTCAGCCAGGAATTTCACACAAAAGAAGTAAGTCCAGTCCATCACTCCCTGTGACTGAAAACTGCAGCTGACGGATCAGCCCGAGCAGGTTGTCCTTCCAGAGCAGAAATGTTTAAGCAAAGAGGACAAGCTGTTTCCTGGAGGAGGAGAAGAGAGTGCTACTGAGCGGTGGCGAGGAAGAAGCTATTGTATGAACTTCCTTGAATTGCTTAGGTCACTGACTTGCCAACAAATTGGTTTAAATAGAAAAGCGAACATGCCCAAGCCTAAATGTGATCTCTCCCCAAGATAGACAGGTACACCGGGCTGCAAGCCAGGCCCATACTGTGCCCTCTGGTGTGACCGTAGAGGGTAGGGCCAGGAAAAAATCCTGGTTAGGAGAAACCACGGTGTGTAAACAGGTCACCTCCAGTCGCTGGTGACGCTGTGTGACATAGTTTAAGGGTGACATTCACCTTCCTCTGCTGGCCGTGGAGAAAGCCAGGGAGAAACACAGGACATGCAGGAGAGGAATGGGAGTTAACACACGGCTGCAGGATGCTGTCAGGCTGGGTGTGGGCTTGGTGCCATTGCCTGGACAATGCAGGCTGTTCCAGCCCTACTGGCCCTTACAGGATCCCTGCTAATCGTGGAGGAAACTCCCTGGAGCCACATGCAAAGATGAAGTGGATAAGAAACTGTCAACATCCCTGCAGAATGCCATTTTGCCATGGAAGGAGTTTTTCTTTTCTCCCACAATTGTCTAGTTAAATGGTTCCTTGGAAAAGAAGGATGGGCAGGGATGTAGGGCCCAGGAAATTTTACCTGACGGTGGGAGGACGGAGTAAATATGTGTATGCACATCTACCACTCCCAACACATGGGTCCCGAGTCCAGCTTCATCACCTCTCATTTTCCTTTGCAGAAAGTTGTCAACCCACAAATAGCACATTATGGTATATTACCTTATTGTAAAACTGTCTGTAATTACATAATTCACATAATAGCCTAATCTTTTTGTAGTTTAGGATAAGCCTTTTTCTCCCTAAACAGTTGTCAGTGTCTGGAAGGCTTTAGAGTGTTTTCTCGTTCTTTTCATGCCTTACCACGGTTGGCATAGTTCTGGGCACACGGGCCTTTCCCAATGGATATATGTGAATGTGCTCATTAATCAGCTTTACTATCTGATGTCAATAGAATTTTATAATTTTCACTACACTATGACATTAAAATGTCTCCTAACGGCTTATAGCCAAATTGGGAGAGAATATAGACATCAGCCATTATCCATGTAATTCTATCTATGCATATAAATGGACAGACAAGGTGGTCCTGTTAAACAGATGCACATGAGTGGCTCAGTGGACTGACTGGTGATTTTTCTATTAAGCGCTCAACCCATTTGTCTAACTCCTAAGTGGGTGGCATATGTTTAATGTAAGCATAATATTAATAAGAACTAACATTTATTGAGCACTTACTATGTGCCAGACATGTCCTAAGCCCTTTACATGTTTTAACTCATTTAATCCTCACAACAAACCCTGTAATTATCCCTGTGTTAAAGATAAGAAAGGCTGAGGGAAGTTGAGCAGCTGGCTTTTTTGAGTGGCGGGTCTGTCTTTGAACCCAGACAGCCTGGATTCCAAACCCATGCTTTTAATCACTGGGCTGTACAAGAAAAATACGTTCACTTACATTTATACCCTATCTCTTGATCTGTTTTAAAATAGATACAAAAAATGTTTTCATTTCATTGCCAGGTGGTAAGGTTTTCTTATACTTTGCATTCTAAACTATAAAGTTAGGCTGAGCACAGGGCTGAAGTGGGTAATCTGCTTGGCATATAGAGCTATTAGATCCACGCTGCAGAGAACATCCTTGGAAAGGGATATTCTGATTAAAGACGAAATGAAGCTAATATACTGCTCTTGGGAAAAGATTAAATGTGCTCACAATGAAACAGCAGACATGACCATAATTAATGAAGTAATAATCACTTTTGGGCTTAAGTAAAGCCTGATTCTTTGATTACAAGTATTTCCATTTGAAGCGAGCTGGAAGGACTCTTTGGTCTCTTGTAAATATCAGTAAAACTGTTTCATCTTAGGGTTGCAGTTATGCTTGATCAATTTATCTGTCATTTCCAAAGAGCTTCTGAGGTTTTCTTCTTCCTGTCTTTGTGCTTTCAATTGGTTTTAATCAGAGGCAAGATGCTGATTCAGCTTCTAGTCTGAATTTATTCAGCTGGTGCAAAGATTCAGTGGCAGGGTTGCATTTACATTTTTATCGCTCTTTCTTAAACCTGAATAATTTATCATGTTCTTTCCAACCCCTCACCCCCATCGTTTTACAGAACCAGAGCAAAATTCTTGCTTTTGTCATCAAACATAGTTTGGATACGCCCGCCATTTCTTATGGACTTCTGACACCCTCTTATCTGTCAGGGTGAAGTTTGGGGGGAAAGTTCTTTTTTCCTACTGACTGATTCATTTTTGTTAGATTTATCAGAGATTTCTTTGTATGCCTTGCCTTTCAAAGTGTGTGAATTCTGCAACAAATTAACTGGCTACTAAATTAAAGATTTCTGGCTAAGAATTTGATACGTTCCTTATAAATGCATTTTTTAAAAATGAAGAGATCAAAAAATGGCAGTGAACTCCAGGGAGATAATCTTATAGACTTTTGCAAGGGGGTTCCTTTTTTGGAAAATTCACTGTTCAAAGTCGAAATGATAATCCTGACGTAATCAACAAATTCTCTTCATGGACACTATTGCCTATATATATACACATGCATACAACATACTAGTGTCTTAGACCTGAATGAAACCATTTCATCCTTTTGTCAGTTAAGAAACAAGAATGAATAAACACAAGTCCATGCATACACAGAGCCCAAGTCAAGACTTTTTAGTGTATGACATTAGAAACACATGACTGTTTCCTCAAACTAAAATATCACTACTTAATTTATCATTTTATGAAAAAATCCATCTTAAAGTTCATTAAAAAGCAAACTCCTTTGTATTTAAAATGGGTGTCGAATCACCAAAACCTTAAGAATTCTTCGATCTCTTTCAGCGACCTGATTTAGGGCTAGGATTTATGGCTCTAGGACTGTATTAAAATATGCAACTAAATTTAGTGGTAGCCTGGTTAACTTAATCTGTCAACTTGGCTAGGCTACGGTACTTAGTTTTTGGTCAAACACCAGTTTATATGTGGATGGATATGATTAATGTTTATATTAATAGGCTTTTGAGTAAAGCAGATTACCCTCCATAACGTGGGTGGGCCTTATCCACTCAGTTGAAGACTTTAAGAGAAAAGACTGAGGTTTCCCAAAGAAGAGAAAATTCTGCCTCAAGACTGTAAAGTAGAAACTCTGCCTGAGTTTCCCCACCTGCTGAGTCTTGTGGAATTCAGACTCAAGACGGCAATATCAACTTTTACTTGCATTTCCAGCCTGTTGAAATTCCTCCCCCCCCAACAGATTTTGTATTTGCCAATCACCATTATTATGTGAGCAATTCCTTAAAATTTTCCTTCTTTCTCCGTCTCACTTTCTCTCTCTCTCTCTCTTTCTCTCCCTCTCTCTCATTGGTTCTATTTCTTGGGAGAACACTGACTAATACAAATAGCAATCAGTCCTCCTACTTCCCTAAGGAAATGACTCAGCCCAACACACTTTGTCATTCCTTTTAACTTAAAATTTTAGTGCTCTTTTCTGTTGTTAGATGCAAACTTCCATTTGTAGCAGTTGATTTGTAGTGGTAAATTATGGGATTTCTGTCATTTCCTAGAACAAATCTCAACTCCTGACATCCCTGGATCCAGCTCATATGCCATCTCTTCCATGAAGCCTTCCCTGAGACCCTCCCCATCACACTCCCAAGGCTGCATTAGGTTTCCCTCTTACAGTAGCCTCTGCATGCATTTCTTCTTCACTGTGTTTAGCACACTGCATTGTAATTTTTTAAATATATTTTTCTCTCACTAATCTAAGATCTGTCAGGCTGGGATCAGATTTTATTTATCTTTGCACCCTTGGTGGATACCATAGTATCTGCATAGAGTAGGTGTGCATATATTTTGTTAGATGAATGAATGAATGAATGAAAGGACAGTGTAATGTTAACAGTTCCACATCATCTCTGGAGAATTATCTTTATACCCTTAGGGTACATTGGAAGGAGTATAGACATTTGAGTCAGACAATTCTGTCCTCTGTTCCAGTTCCCTCACCTTCTAATCTTGGGCTAGTCTTTCAGCATCTTTCACATTCCTTTCCTAATCTGTAAAACAGAAACGATACACTATACCTCCTTTATTGGGTTATCATGAGGATTAAATGATATAAATGTATGATATTTCAGTAAATAAAAGGTGTCATTTTTCCCCCTTTATTACTAAACACTTGTTCCAACACACTCTAGTTTCTTTGAAGTTGAATCTTCAGAACACACCTGTAGTCTCTGGCTGTCCCCTCAGTTCCCTCATCTCCTTTTTCTTGCTAAGAAGAGGGCATGGGCATACCGGGCCTGACACTCAGCTCTGGTGCAGGATAATCTCTCACTCCAGCTAAAGACCCCTCCCTGGGGTTTCTTGCTCAGTCTAACCAACTCAGTGCAGGCAGTGTCTAATTTTAGAGACAGACAAATTATTTTATATTTGCTCTCTGAGATCCTCTAAATTAGTGATTCTCAACTAAAGGTGATTTTAGGGGACTAAAGGGGACATTTGGCAATGTCTGGAAATTTTTTTTTTCCCCCACCACATGGCTTGTGGGATCTTAGTTCCCTGACCAGGGATTGAACCTGGGACCACAGCAGTGAAAATACCGAGCCCTAACCATTGGGCAGCCAGGGAATTCCCAAAGATAGTTTTGATTACCACAACTGAGATGGCTGGAATGCTATTGGCATATTGTTGATAGAGGCCAGAGGTGCTGCTCAATATCCTTCAATGCAGAGGATGTTACTAAACAACAGAATTATCTGGTCCAAAATGTCAATAGCACTAGAATTGAGAAACCCTATTCTAAGTAATAGAGAATGGACACTTCCCTCTTCAATACATAAAGGAACACACAACAAGTCACAACTGTACATCAGAGAAGGTTCTCCTGAATTCTGATGCTAATAAATTTCTCTATCTATCTCACTTCATTTCCAGACTGCACCACTATTTATTCTCACTCTACAATAACATTATTCTATGCAAGTGTATATTCATATAAATACTATTCTCAGGTGGAGGGCTGGGCAGCAACAGAAATTTATTAGCATTGGATAGTTATAAAAATAAAGTGAGATGCACCAACACTCTTACCACATCTTCTAGTTTTATTGGCAGATGAAGACATAGCAGCATAGCCTGTGGTTAAGAGCATCATCTCTCCACTCAATCTGCTCTGGTGTCATTCTCTGCTCGGCCACATATTTAGCTGTGTGATGTTGCATAAGTTACCTAACTTCTCTGTGCTTTGGTTTCCTCACTGTACAATGAGACCAGCATCCGCTTCACAGAGTTGTTGTAAAGATAAGTAATATAAAACAAGAAAGCGGCTGTCTTTACTCTAGCTCTGCAATTTTTCAGTTGTGTGACCCTGAGCAAGTAACTGAAGATTTTTAGGCTTGAAGTGCCTTACCTATAAGATGGAAATCCTAATAGTACCTATTTCATAGGGATGTTGTATGCATTAAATGAGATAATATATGGAAAATGCTTTTGTACCCGGTAAAACTTTGAAAAACTATAATAGTTTCTACCCCTTGAACAACTGCCATACAGGATCAGAAGGAAAGATAAAGTATGGTGATCGCTCACTGGGTGAAAGGTATGGATTGATGAAAGGGGACTCAGTGATTGTCTATGGATGTCACTGTCTGGACTTGCTCTCATTCCTTCTGGGTCCAACACAGTGAGGAAGAGTCATCCGTAGAAAATGGGATGTAGTCAGGTAAAGAGAAACTTCAGTACAGTGCTTTCTTAAAGGGCTGTGGAGAAATGTAGGCTGTGGAGAAAAGAATAGCAGTGAGAGGCCACCGTACCGCAAAAAAAAAATAAATAAATAAAAATAAAATAGTAGTGTTAATCTGTTAATGAATATAAATATTGCTTTAATTCCTCATTTTTTTGTGATATTTGTGGTCTCAATCAGCTTTTAGTAAGTTGTGCTTTATTTTGACTTCTCTTATTCTCCATAAATAACCACATTGCACCAAAAAAATTAAAAAAATAAATAAAATTGCCAAAATTAAATGCTCATTATATGGGAAAACAACATATGAGGCACAAACTGAGAGATTGTTACTGAACTGGAATATATGTATGAACAAATTACCCACCGCGAAAAACAAAGGGACAAGGAGAATAAGAAAGTGTGTTAAGAGATATGAAGACAGAATGAGAATGTGGTGAAAGGGTGAAGAGAAAAATAAAAGTATAAAAAAGTGAACAAATAAGTAGTAAAAAGAAGATGGTAGAAACAAATGCAAACATACTAATAATCTCAATAATCTGACTGGACTAAACCCAACTGTTAAAAGGCAAAGAGTTTAATTATTGGAGTTTAAAAAATATTTAAGAATACTTTTTGAAGAAACTCATCTGAAACATAAGGAGATGAAATGCCTGAAAGTGAAAGAATGGAAAAAGACATGGCAGAAAAAAATACTAAAATTTTTTGATAGCCATCTGAAAACAAAAGGTATTGTTACCTTTTGAGAAATAATCATTTAAAAATGTTATGTTGTTGAATTTATCAATCTTTGTGTGTGTGTGTCTTTTTTAAAACAACTTTATTGAGATATCTTTAACATGTAAAAATTGTGCATATTTTATTTTATTTTATTTATTTATTTTTTTAACATCTTTATTGGGGTATAATTGCTTTACAATGGTGTGTTACTTTCTGCTTTATAACAAAGTGAATCAGTCATACATAAACATATGTTCCCATATGTCTTCCCTCTTGCGTCTCCCTCCCTCCCACCCTCCCTATCCCACCCCTCCAGGCTGTCACAAAGCACCGAGCCAATATCCCTGTGCCATGCGGCTGCTTATATATATGAGATCACCATAATCAAGCTAGATGACCTATTCGTTACCTCTACATAGTTACCATTTTGTGTGTATGTATGTGAGTTTGTGTATGTGTGTTGAGAAGATTTAACATCTATCCTCAGCAAATTTCAAGTATATACTACAATCTGGTTGACTACTGTCATCATTCTGTACATCAGATCTCCAAAAGGTACCTTTAAAGAAAAGACTTAAGACTAGCCACAGATTTGGAGAAGATGATTTGCCATATATATAACCTCTTTAGAATGGACGGATATATTCAGCTTGAGGAACATAGTCACAATTGGGACAATAGAAAAAAATCTCATTTAAATAACCTCTTCCATAATATTCATAAACATATCTATGTGTTTTCAAAATTTATATAAATGATATCATATCATATTTATCATTCTGCAAATAAAAAGGCATTTTTAATAAAAGAGTTACTACATAATAATAAAAGGTTTAATTCCATAAGAATTGTTAAATAACAATTATAAACTTGTAAACATCTAGTTAGCTATACTTAAAATAAATAAAATAAAATAAGATACATCTACAGGGAGAAAAGTACAAATCTACTGTCTTCACAAGTGATTTCAACACACATTTCTCAGTTATTAATAGGTCAAGAAGTAAAATAATATTATTAATAGTGATGGTTATCATATTAAAAATATAGAATATTAAATCAACAAGCTTGATTTAAAAACATAGAAGACATTTTCAAAAAGTAGCAATATACATTCATTTGATGCACATTTGAAACATTTATAAAAACTGACAGTATTCTAGGCAATATAAGAAGTCTCAAGAGATGTCTAATACATAGATATCTACAGGGCATGTTCTCTGATCAGAGTGAAGCTAAGATAGGAGTCATTAACAAAAGATAAATTCAAATACATCCATATTTGTTAATTTTATAAGTTCTAAATATCTTATGGGTCAAAAAAGAAGTAACAATAATATTTTAAAAATCCTTACAGCTAAATGAGAATGAAAATACGTTTACAATTTCAAACATCTAGTGGAAAGGGTACTAAGAAGGAAAGTTACAGCCTAGCATAATTATATCACAAAAGAAGATGAAAAGTTACTTTTTAGTAACTTTAGTAGCTGAAAATTAATGAGCTAAGAATCAATTTAAGACATTAAAAAAGAAAACAGAATAAATCACAGGAAGTAGAAGAAAGGAAATAATAAAGATGAAAATAGAAATTAATGAAATGGAAAACAAATGAAATAAATAAATAAAACAGACCAACAAAGCACAACTTCTTTTATTAATGGTTTCCGAGAAAAAGCTGTGCCAAGATTGACTGAGAAAGAGAGGACACAAGTAAAAATGTTGGAAATAAAAAAGGAACATAAGTATAGACAAAGCAGAGGTATATAAAATGAGAAAATAGCATGAAACATTTTGTGGCAATATATTTGTAAACTTAGATGCAACAAATAAATTTTTCCGAAAACTCAGAATTGACTCAATAAGAAATAGAAAGCCTCAAGGGTTCTATAAAAATTAATAAAATTCAGTCTGTAGTAAATAATAATCCTGTGAAGAAAACAACATACCCAAATTATTTTACAGGCTAGTTTTGCAAGGCATAATTTAAAATCATTAACAATGAGTATAGTATGTGTCTCAAACAATCATGTTCAATGCCAGTCATAAACATTCGGTATAGGCACGCTGATGTGTACTTACTGAATGTCAGTCCTAGTTTTAAAAAGTATTAAAGAAAATGATTGTTCCAATAATATGAAAACTCTTTTAGAGATAAAATAAGAGAAAATTCTCCTCAATTCAGTATGAGGTCAGTATACTCTCGATTTCAAAATCAGACAAGGAGACAAAGAAAAAGGAAAATTCAAGTTAATTTCACAAATATGGTTGCAGAATTGTTTAAACAAACCATTAACAAAATAAATTGAATGGTATATAAAACTATGATGCATCATAATAAAATTAAGTTTATTCCACAAAACAACAGTGGTTGCACACTAGATTATCTATAAATGTAACTGACCACATGAACTGAGCATAGGAAACATATATATATAATTATCTCAATAGATGCCAGAAAAGCATTTGATGAAATCCAACACATATTCCATAGAGTTTAATGTATGTTTATACATGTATATGTCTTATATATACTTATGTATAAATGGGTATATATAATTATATGTTATATAAATATCCTTATATAATTGTACAAGTATATTCTTAAACATATTGACATATATAATTTATGTGTATGTGATATATACTTATATAAATGCATAGATTTAGATATAGTCTATATATACATATAACAATGTGTATATATATGATATGTATATATCTGTCATATATATGTATTTGGGTATAGATACCTATCATTATATTGGTATGTAAACATGCATATAGATGATGGTAGGGTAAGTTCAATTATTGTATGCTTTTATTTTGGAGTGTCTTGGTTAATCATAGCTCTTTGTTCTTGCATATAAATTTTAGAATAAGCTTGCAAAGTTTCTAAAGAGTCATTTAGGACTTTTTTAAAATGTGCATTACACTGAACATATAAATCACCAAAGATGAAAATAATGACATCTTTATGATATTTAGGCTCTTCATTCATTTATACCTTTTTTCAGTTAAAAACCTGAAAATATAAAAGAAAATATCTTTGTTTTCTCTATTCTTTGAGCTAGGAAAAGATTTCTTAAATGTGACACAGAAAGGCTAAGCACAAATAAATGACTGATATATTTGACTACAATAAAAATAAACACTTCTCTTTATTAAAGGATATTATAAAGAAAGTAAAAAACAAGTCATGTATTATGAGAAGATATTTTATTGACACAGGAATTAACAAATATTTAGCCCTGGAATATATGAAGACCTGCTACAAATCAGTAAGCAAAATATAAACAATAGAAAAACAGGCCAATTATTTGAACCAGACTTTCACAGAAGAAATTGTAAATGGCCAATAAGCATATAAAATTCTTAGTCTTATTAATACCCAAGACAATACAAACTAAAGTTATACCCTTTAAAGCTTCTCAACTGGCAATATCAAGAAGTCTTGAAACGCCAAGTGTTGGTGGGGTTAAGTAGATTAAAGGGTGCTCATAAGTTGAGTCTACATTAATACAACTACTTTGGAAAACAATTTGTTGTTCTTTGTAAAGTTGAATATTTGCAGTCCGTAAGACCCAGTAATTTTAATTTTAGGTGTATATTCCAGCAATATTCTTACATAAGGATAGTGGAAGACATGTAAGAATGTTCACAACAGCATTATTCCTGATTGTAAGAACTGGAGAGAACTTAATGTATATTGATAAAAAATGAATATTTATTTGTGCCATCTTTGCACAGCACAACAGAATAGTTTGAGTGGAAATGATTGATCTACAGCTACGTGAAGCAACAGAAATCAATCTCAAAAACAGAATGTTCAGTGGAAAAATCCAGCTGCAAAAAACTCTGGTATATCTTGCCATTTTTATAACGTTCAGAATTTAGCAAAAGTGCACAAGTTTTTTTTTTGATAAAATTATCAAAAAGTCAAGGAAATTATAACAACTGAATGTAAGAGAGTGATTACCTCTGGTATGGGATAGGAAGAAGTACACAGGTAGATAGAATAGAGTTGGTAATGGTGTAGCTCTTAAATTGGAATGTAGGTACATGAATTCATTTTATTATTGTGCATTAACACTTAAAGATATTCTTTTGCATGCATCAGACATGTAGATATATCTGCATATCTATGTTCTTGACAATTGGAATTGCATGGAGTCCTAACTCATGCTAAGTGAGAACATTGCTCTTCTTTTATTAAATTAGTAACAGATTAGATTTCATTATAATACAGCTAGACAGAAGAATTTGCCAAATATTTAGAATGAGAGTGGGCTCCAGTAATCTGAAACAAATTATTGAAATGAGATCTCCTTGAGGTTTCAAGGTGGAGGATGGAAGACCTACCATAAGGTGACCCCAGGGATCTGCACCTTGTGGATAATCTCCTTGAGTGTGAGCAGGACCCATGACTTGCTTCCAACCAATAGAATATAGCAAAGGTGATGGGATAGCACTCCCATGATTAGGTTACGTTACATGGTAAAGGTACTGGAATGTCATTCCTGTGATTATGTTTCACTACATAAGAATCTGTCTTAGAAAACTATACAAACTATATAGAAAGATTCTCCTTCTCCTTAAGGAAGCAAATAATCGTGTTGTAAACTGCTTATGGAGAGTGCCATGTGATGGGGAACTGTGAACTGTAGGATCTAAGGACCAAAAGCTAGTAAAGAGCTGGGGGCCTCACTATTACAAAGGAAAAGAATCCTTGCAACAACCTAATTGAGCTTGAAGTGGATTCTTCCCTAGTCTAGTTGTCAGATGAGAAAGAAGCCCAGGCAGTACCTTGCCTACAGCCTGGTAGTGGCCTGAGCAGAGGACCCAGAGAAGCTGTGCTGGAGCTCCTGACCCACAAAAACTGTGAGATAATAAATGTGTGTTGTTTTAAGCTGTTAGATCCGTGGGAATTTGTTATGCAGCAATAGAACATGAATACATCTATCCCCCTGATAAACCATAGAGAACAGGTAGCCTATGGGGTCACCTTTGTGCTTGCAGAATATCAAGTAAGATGTTTGTACATAGAGGTGTTAAACAAATACTTAAACTAAAGTGCCAAGTTCCCAGAGGAAATATTTCATTCATTCATTCATTCACATCATTGAAGAAATACACTTCCTTGGTACAGCTCTGACCCTCCAGCAGTGTGCGCTTTTGCTCCTAGCACCTCGGAGAATTCATCTTGATGCCCCATCTGCTTTTAGTTTGCCTGTCTCAGAAATCATGGTGATGTCTCACATTCCACATCTGTAGCTTTATCTTGGCCATGCTTGTTCCCATCTCTGAGAATGATGAACAGAGAACTTCATTCTAATTTCATCAGCTTCTCACCTGTTGCAGGCTTTCTCCCAATGTCTTGGCCGATGGGGTAATTGGTGTCTTTCTAGAAATGCTACTATGCCTGAGTGTCTGGGGATTAATGCTGGCTTTGCTTTTCAGGGGGAGGCTGAAAAGCCCAGTGCAACTGTATAGTTTGACACTGCCAATTCCCCCCCAAAAGCTGTTAATGCACCCTGGAGCTGAAAGTCATAGGCCACAACTGCTCCACACTGAGTGGATAAACAAACCATAAATAACTCCATGGGCACATCGTAAATGTGGGGCCAGCCTGTCTTTTCCAGCCCGTCTGTCTCTAAAGGCTACAGGAGTGATGTGAGCTAGGGAGCCTCCTTCCCAGGGGCTTTAAGCAACATGAAGAGATCAAAACTGAAACCAGAAGTTTCTCTTGTGGGTGGCGTGCAGCATCTGGACTTCACTCTTGCTAAAGCCAGAGCAAGAGGAAGGGGCTGATATAATTGAAGGAGGGGGAAAGTATAGACCAGGGAAAGAAGTGAAAAAACCGAGACTCAATTCTAAGAGAGATGAAAGGTCTCCCTTTGGAAAGCACTTAAAAGTAAATCTTTTTGCCAGTGCATATATACGAACATATATGTGTGTGGCTATGTGTAGACACACACACACACAGACTTCTGGATGACTAGAAGACACTTTCATCTTTACCTGTAAAAGGACATTGTAACCAGGGATGCAGTTAGGCCTGCATATGTCTTTTCTTTAGTCTACATAGGTTTATAAATATTTTTATATGAAATACCTTTAGAAAAGTGTATGTATTTTGCAATTTGCTCTAGTCTCCACCACTCTCTAATGCCACACCCGATACTCCTCACAGTGTCTGTAACCTGTCTGGCCTCTAGAACTGTGTTTCTCAACCTCAGTACTAATCATTTTTTGCAGTGGGGTTGTCCTGTGAATTGTAGGATGTTTAACAGCATCCCTAACTTCTAGGAATGCCCACTAGATGCTAGTAGCACGCCCCTGCACCAACCAGTTGTGACAACTGAAAATATCCAGTTGTGTCTTGTGAAACAAAATTGCCCCCAGTAGAGAATTCCTGCCCTAGAAATATGGGAATTTAGCATCCATGCTAGAGGTTTTCTGAGAATGAGAGAGGTAAAGTGGTTTACTCAAAATCTCAAAGCTAGTTAGTGTCAGTACCAGGAGTAGTTCTATGATTTTATATTCCTAGCACAGTGCTCTTTCTTCCATTGTGTGTATAGTAAATCTCTAGGTTACCTATTTTCCCATTATATAAGAATTCTCTGAGTCTTATAAGCAGCATTTATCAAAGGTAGTTTACTTGCCATTTTCATATATATTTTGGGTTAATATGGCCAGTTGTGTAATTTTGAGGTGATTCCCCCATCTCTGAGCTCAGTTTCCTCACCTATTAAAAGGAGCCATGGTGGTACCTGACATCAAGCCAGTCTGTACTAGATGGCCAGAGTGGCGGTTGAGGCTGGCATTGTCTAACTGGTTGGTAGTTATGACGTACTCATTAAATACTTTGAATATCACCTGCCTGTTTTATTGGGTTGTTGTGAGGATTAAATAAGATGGTGCAAACTGTGATGGACGTGTTCTAAACTTGTGACACTGTTAGCTATTACTTTTATGCCCAAAGTCACAGTCAGATAAAAGAAGGAAGCCCATACCTACCACTTTGACCTTATGTCTTACTCTGCTCCCCTCCTTGGCATATGCCCCAGCCACAGTGGGACAGCCTTTTGTTTTTCTACCTTGGGTTCATTTTTACCTCTGCACTTCCTGTATTTTCTGCCTAAAATGCTCTTACTCCAGACCTTTATCTTGCTCCTTCTCTTTATGTATAATTCTGCTCAAATGCCGTATCTTTAGGGATTCTTTCCTAACCTTCCTTTATAAAAAAGGACCTATCTATCCAATTCCACATAGCTTTGTGCTATCTGGACTAGTATTATTGATTTATGATGATGATGTTGATGATGTGTCTTCCTTCCTTTTCACAAATAAGGAACTTTGTCTTGTGTGCACTCTAGCTCCAGCATCCTACCATGTCATGGTAGTAGAAGCAGAGAGCCCAGGTTACCACCCAGATGCTCAATGAATACTTGTGGGAAGAATAAATAAAGGAGAAACCCTGGCTCTGATTCCAAATCTAGTGCTCTTTCCACTCCATTAGCTATAACACTATGCAGGAAAAGATGAACAGGATTCATTCATTCTTTGTTCATTCATTCCTTGATTTATTCATTCATTCATCTGTTCATTCCTTTAGCAAACACATGTCAGATACCTTATTGGGAATCTACCTAATCCATGCAGAAAAACTCAATAAATGAATTTCCGTTTCTATTATTCTTCATTGTCAGATACAAGTAAGAAAAATAGAGCTCCTCGCCTACAAAGAGTACAAAAATGTTTTTCTTTTCTTTTTGCATTAGCATTGCCCCAAATTCTTGAGAGCCTACTGATGTTGAAAAGTTCACACAGAGCCTCTGCTACGTGCCAGGTGGTACACTTGGCACCATATATTCCAAGATGGATGAAGGCTGGTCCCTAGGCTCTAGTTGGTTTTGTATCTTCCTGTCTTCTCGTTCTCTTCTTGTTGCCTTACTCCATTGCTCATTGACTTCAGCCTGGAATATTGCAGAGCTTACTACTGGAAAACACACAGACTTGCCTCTTGTTGGCTGGGACAGTTCAGCTGCTGGAAGGCCTCAGGGATGTAACCTGCTTTACTCTTTAAATTTGGATTTCTTAGTATTCCTACTTTTTCAGGACCATCTGTAAACTAGCACAACCTGCTCCACTCTTTTTTGCTTCTCCTTAAAAAAAACGAAACAAACCAAAAAACTCCAAAACCATATACCCTCTGCTTATTTTAAGTATTTAAAATCTAAGCATTATATGTAAATAGAGAGGAATAATGTAAGTAATAAACACAGGAAATCTTATGGATGTCTTGTGCATCCTGACTCACTTTGTTAGTTGGTACCTTTAAGGTCCTTTGTCTTTCAATCAGTCTGGTTGTCTCTCTCTACTGGGTGCTAAACAGAGGAGTTTTAATTTTAGGTTAGCAGGTGACTATTTTCTTAGGATTCTCAATGCTTCCCAGAGCTCATATTCCAATCAACTCTCCATATACGTGTTCCTGGAGCTGTGCTCTGACTTTGCTTAAAGATGAAGGGGCTAGTCCCCTTTTACTCCCAGACACTCTTCCTCTATAGTTTGAGCTGTTAGATGACTTTACAGATATTTCCATCACCTTCAATTCTCACCCCTGAACATATACTTCATCTTTCCAGCTTATTGCCATTGACCCCACTGCCTGCTCAGGTGATTCAGATTCTGGAGCATAATTTTGATCAAGGTCCAAAAGAATATGTGTGGAAAAAGAGAGCTCAGTGGAGAATCTAGGCTTTGCACATGAAGGAAATATTATCCATCTAGGGTTCTAAACACCAGGATGGCTGGATACCAGAGTGGAAATTCAACATCAGAGCAAATCTTATTATAGGGACTCAATCAGCCACCTACAAGGTGGATGGCCACTCTTCACGTCATAGGAAATTTTAGAGCCAATTCTTATTGCTTCACCCCTGCAGTCCAAACTATGCAGAGTTTCTCAAGTACATCATAAGATCATGGCTTTTAAGGTGCTGGGAATATAAGTGAATGGGTCATGTTGGCTCTCAGTGGTCAATTCGGCCTCATGAAATTACTTTAACACCCATGGACCTTGGTGTTGCTCCAATCTGGTATTTTTATAGAGAGAATTGTTTGGGCCCCAAAGAAAATATTGAAAGTTATGATTTTTTCCAAGACTGTAAAAGGGACACATGATCAGTAATAACACAGATCTGCTTTTACTCCTGCCTGCTCATACACAGCTTTTAACTCCTCAGGTATTTCTTGGGGTACTCACTGGAATTCACTCTTATGTTCACCGATCTGTCAACTGCAAGTCACTACTTAACCCCATCACTTTCTGTCTCCTGCTCTGCTCCCCTGATCATTGCCTTCAATTTCCAAAGCCACTTAGAGGAATCTGAATTCTGCCATCACTAAAACTGACCTCTTTGTTAATGTCAATGTCTATGCCAAGGGGACCATTACCCTAGGTTGTCAGTCAATAGTAGTGCTATGGCCTTGGCCAAGGTAGGACAATGACACAGTCTCCAGTTGTCTGTCACACATTTCCATAAAACTGCACTTACTGAGACCCTTCTGGTGGTAGTTTCCTTGGATTTGCCTCTAACCTGGCTAGCCATGGTCCATGAGGCCAGGTAGTGTACTAGACACCATATCTTCTTCTCCATTACCATCTGCTGCTTACACATACCTTCTTCTTTCCTTTTAAACTGGAAACAAAAGCCCCCATGCAATTCATTTACAGCTACACTCACATATGTGTGAATTTCATTTAAGGACAAGACCATCTCGGCTATTGCAGGAAAAAGAACACACATCTTTACCTTTATGGGAAGATGGAACAGAACTGAATAATTAGGCTCATCACCATCTGTCCATGTAGATTTACTTTGTCTAGAACTCTTTCTCCCCATGGCTATCCTCTTTTGCTCTTCAGTTTTTGTCCTGAAACCTGGATTTCCTGGAATTTTTGCATTAATTCACAGCCCAAGTGCAGGAAGAATTAAATGGAAGTCTTGTGTGACTTGGATCTCACTACAGAAACTGGGCAGGTGGGCGTCTAAACAACCCTCTCTCCTTGGACTTGGTTCTGGTTCTGTTGTTAGTCTACCCCTCAACAGAATGAGGTCAAATTGACATGCTTCCTAACAAGGGATGGTCAGAAAAGGGAGCACTGTGGGGGGCTCTCAGAAGCCCCCCTCCATGAGAAAGTACATTGTAACCCCATATGTACATAATGTTTCCTATTTAAATTCTAGCCCCCCTTTCAGAGCCCAGTTAGATGTCATCTATCCTATGTGACTTCCTTCCCTTATCCAAACACTCATCCAAACATTGTAGATTTGCGTTTCTTCTCCAAATGCTCTCAAGCTCTTCATGATCAAATCCAGGCTGTCGAAGTGCCTTATCTCCATTTATATGTGTCACCTCTAATAAAATGCACATTTTGTGAGATTAAGTACAGACTCTTTTAACCATTGACATCATGCCTCATTCTGTGCCTTTCTCCTGCTAGATGCTCCATAATGCTACTGTTCAGTCCATTTCCCAATTTTGTAAGAAAAGGTAATTCTTCAAAATGAGTGTGATAAATTAGTTTTATAGAATCCTTTCACATCATTTGTGTTAGACTTTACCACACTAGAATTCAAAAATAAGGAAAGCAAAAAGAACCAGCCATTGTTTTTCAAACAAAATGTCATTCTTTTTACTAAAATTCTGAATAAATTACTAACTTTCCCTCTTTTATCACAAAAAAATACTTTGAGTGAATGGTTCAAGTTATTAATATTATGATGTTATATTTCACAAGTCCCCACAGTGTCACTGCCAGCTTCTTCTTCACAAAGAACCCTGAAATCTTCATATTTCTGAAAATCTTAATTCTAATCACAATAGGCAGCCTAGAAAATGGCAAATCAGGATCATTTTAGGCTCCTGACTATAATTAAAATCCTGATTTTTACGGAACAGAATGGGAACCATTCACTCAAACTATTTTTTTGTGATAAAAGAGGGAAAGTTAGTAATTTATGCAGAATTTTAGTAAAAACAATGACATTTTGTTTGAAAAACAATGGCTGGTTCCTTTTTGCTTTCCTTATTTTTGAATTCTAGTGTGGTAAAGTCTAACACAAATGATGTGAAAGGATTCTATAAACTATTAATAATTTGAACATATAAAGTGTTCTCAGTAAAATGTATAGCATGGGATATGTCTGGTTCAAACTGGGACTGAAAATATTGAGCACATTTAATCATTTTTTTATATTCATTTGTGCATTTATTTACTTATTGCTCACCTTGTTCCAAAAATGATTTAAGGCAAGAGATTTAATTTGGATTTGGTTCATGAAATAAAGATCTATGAATTTATTTAACCCACAGATTCAATGTGAACCAAAAGTAATAACTTCGTGGTGACTGCACTGGGCAGATGTCATCTGGAGGGAAGAATTCATCCCTGGGTACAGTACCTTAGGAGGGCAGACAGAAATGGAACACAGAGCAGGTGATAAGACAGTGTAGGGTTTAGAACTTTTATCATATATGGAATCTGGAAGGGCTCAGGGATATGATATTAGTCTTGAGAGGTGAAGAATGGGGATGTGTCTGAGAAATGCCTTGAACTATCAAGAACTTTCACATGGAGCAGGCTTAACTGCTTTCTAAGGCTGAACCAGAATTGAGGCACAAAACCTACAATGATGCAGATTCTCATGCAATGATAGAAACAATTTCTAAACAAAGATTTCTAACAGAGCACACAGCTGTCTTGTGAGGTAGCATGTTCCCCTGCACCAAAAGCTCAAATGGAGGCTCTGCAGCCCCTTTAGGCATATTGTAGGGAGAGTTGTCCTCTCTGGTCCTCCAGGGCCAGGGCCAGGGAGGGGTGAGGCCTGGGAACTGAGCCAACCCGAATGGCACCTGTTACTTGGATAGCAGCCCTAAGAGGTCCTGTGTCAAGAAAAGGGATATAGGCAGTAAAGCCAGGAGTGATGTATAAAGACCAAGAGCAAGGTATGTCCTGAGTGGGTCACCAAAAAGCAAGGACAGAACAGACAGGAAGCAGGATAAATACAATAGGGGTGGATGGAGACAAGAAGAATCTGATTTCATGAACTCAGTATACCCGTAATGGCATTCTACTAGCATGGAAGTTGACTTGATTCACTGACACATGTGGGTATTTTTTAAATTAGACATACACACCTAATAGATTCTTGCTTTAGTAGGAGGTTAGATTTCTAACTAACTCATATTCTAGGAGCTGATATATCAGTATCCTCTTTTGTTTGACTCTTTTATTTCTATCAACCTCACTGTCATCAACAGAGAAACTACAAATGAGCCTATGGCTTCATCCCTAACCCATGGCTTCTTGTATCTGTTCAAAAAATAAGCACTAGTTTAGGGAGCTGAATACCTGAGCTCTTCACTTAACTTTCCTGTCTTCAGATTCTTTATCTGTAAGAAGGAGGACCTGCAAGAAGAGAGAAGCTCTAGTTCCAACTCTAAATTACCAGGGAGGGGCTGTATTTGCTAATTCTCTTTTGTCACTTGCAAATATTTTTCCTTATCCCAGGCATAATACTCCATGACACATATTAGCTAATATTTTTTTCTTGGCTTGCAGATGCATTCCATTGGTTCCCAATTGATGATACAATCTGGTGAACTATTTAAAACATGATGAAACTACTTCTCTAACGGAAGTGGCTCTAGATGTCGTGGAACTCTGAATGATGAAGGGCAGACAAAGCCCAAAGGTAGTGGTAGAAAAAGGGGAAGAACACCAAAACTGTCTACCAATGGTAATATGTCTTCAAGGCCCAGTTTTAAAGAGTTTCGTAGAATGAAAACAGTGCTTAACTTCAAAAGTCAAATTCTTATTGTGGGTTTTCCCAAAAGCAGAATATGAGGTAAGGCAGAAGTGTGAGTGGGTTATTTAGGAATCTGATCCTAAGGTACAGGCATGAGGGACAGGCCGTCCAAAATATATCATTGGGTTGGTAAGCACTAGGGGTGACTAGGTACTTGAGCTGTGGGGCTGTCTGAGAAGACTTATAAAATGCATTTTAGAACTCGTCCTCTGGGGGGACAAAAGGACATCTATCAATCAGTTCTTGTTTCCCATTTTCAGGAGTTTCGCCCACAAGTATTAACCCTCCAGATCTTTGGGGCTGTGCATGAGAAATGCTGAGGCATTGCCACAGGCATCCCAAGCTGTGACATCAATGAAACTTCAGGACATGAAGCAAGGAGGTGAGGAGCCATCAGGTGATTCATGGCTGAAGCTTGATGAAATCTTCAGGGAACTGGTCACCATAGCTATGGGGGAATAAGAGCTGAAATGGATAGGATCTGTAGCAATACATGAGTTGTCCAATATATACGTGTAACCCATGTTTCTCTAGATTTCATCCCTCAGAGTGTAAAACAATAGGGACCCCAAGTTCACTGCTTTTTGCTACCACCCCAAAACTATAGCTCCCAGTTGATAATTTCATGTGTACCCTTGAACAAGTCTGATGAACTCCCACAGAGCCTCCACTGAGTACTCCCACTGCTTCTCCAGGGGACTGCTGGTCCCTTTGAGTGCTGCCACCTGTGCTGGGCACCACTTTGGCTCCTGCTAAGAATTGCCAGCTCTGCCCTTAAAAACCATGCTGCACTTAAAATCCTTTCTCCCCTGCAATTTCAGGGCTTGGTTATTTGGCCAGACTTCTTACTCCCAACTCATTCATTTTGATGAATTCATTCATTTACAGGAGACTTCTCAGTCCCTCATGGAAATAGACTTTGGAAGTGGGGTCTCCAGGTAGCCCATTGGTAAGCACAGCTAATATTGGTGCTACACCTACATCAGTACTAGCTTGAACATCTACTGTAAACATAAAAAAAGTGTCACTTATGAGATCCATTTAGAGGAAGGGTCTAAAATAGTTGGAACTAGGAGTGGAGGATAACAACAGAATGAGAGAGAGGATATTTATGCTCAGCTAGAAGGCAAAAGAAGTGAGCATTTTAAGTCTCCTATATTTTCCCTGTACTAATAACCATGACTACTTCACATCCCTGGACCCATGAAAAGTGATTATCTGTTTTGGAAAAAAAGGTATTCTTGTACTGGACTAGATCCTGAAAGTCATCGCTTCCATGCTTCTAAGTCATTGTACTTGAGTTTCTAACATTTTCCAGAGAAGGTATTTTGGTGAATTTCATTATTTACCTAATGCTATTAAATTGCTCACTATCTAGAATTCCTTGCAAATGATTACTCTGAAGCCCACATCATATGCTGAGCCATTTCTTATTTAAAACCCAATGGAGAAGGAGGAGCTTCAAGGTGGCAGAAGAGTAAGACGCAGAGATCACCTTCCTCCCCACAAACACATCAGAAATACATCTACATGTGGAACACCTCCTACAGAACACCTACTGAACACTGGCAGAAGACCTCAGACCTCCCAAATGGCAAGAAACTCCCCACGTACCTGGGTAGGGCAAAAGAAAAAAGAATAAACAGAGACAAAAGGATAGGGACTGGACCTGCACCAGTGGGAGGGAGCTGTGAAGGAGGAAAGGTTTCCACACACTAGAAGCCCCTTCGCGGGCGGAGACGGGGGGTGGCGGAGGGGGGGAGCTTCGGTGCCGTGGAGGAGAGCGCAGCAACAGGGGTGTGGAGGGCAAAGCGGAGAGATTCCTGCACAGAGGATCGGTGCTGACCAGCACTCACCAGCCCGAGAGGCTTGTCTGCTCACCCGCCGGGGCAGGCGGGGGCTGGGAGCTGAGGCTCGGGCTTCGGTCGGATCGCAGGGAGAGGACTGGCGTTGGCGGCGTGAACACAGCCTGAAGGGGGCTGGTGCGCCACAGCTAGCCGGGAGGGAGTCCGGGAAAGTCTGGACCTGGCAAAGAGGCAAGAGACTTTTTCTTTCCTCTTTGTTTCCTGGTGCGCGAGGGGAGGGGATTAAGAGGGCTGCTTAAAGAAGCTACAGAGACTGGCGCGAGCCGTGGCTATCAGTGCGGACCCCAGAGACGGGCATGAGACGCTAAGGCTGCTGCTGCCGCCACCAAGAAGCCTGTGTGCGAGCACAGGTCACTATCCACACCGCCCCTCCCGGGAGCTAGTGCAGCCCGCCACTGCCAGGGTCCCGTGATCCAGGGACAACTTCCCCGAGAGAACACACGGTGCGCCGCAGGCTGGTGCAACGTCATGCCGGCCTCTGCCACCGCAGGATTGCCCCGCATTCCATACCCCACCCTTCCCCCGGCCTGAGTGGGCCAGAGTCCCGGAATCAGCTGCTCCTTTAACCCCGTCCTGTCTGAGCGAAGAACAGACGCCCTCAGGCGACCTACAGGCAGAGGTGGGGCCAAATCCAAAGCTCAACCCCGGGAGCTGTGCAAACAAAGAGAAAGGGAAATCTCTCCCAGCAGCCTCAGGAGCAACGGATTAAAGCTCCACAATCAACTTGATGTACCCTGCATCTGTGGAATACATGAATAGACAACGAATCATCCCAATTTGAGGATGTGGACTTTGGGAGCAAGGAGATATATATATATATATATTTCCTTTTTTCTCTTTTTGTGTGTCTGTGCATGTCTGTGTGAGATTTTGTCTGTATAGCTTTGCTTTTACCATTAGTCCTAGGGTTCTGTCTGTCCATTTCTTTTTTTATTACTTAAAAATTTTTTTCTTAATAATTATTTTTTATTTTAATAACTTTATTTTATTCTATCTTCTTCTTTCTTTCTTTCTTTCTTTTTTTTCTCCCTTTTATTCTGAGCCATGTAGAGGACAGGCTCTTGGTGCTCCAGCCAGGCATCAGGGCTGTGCCACTGAGGTGGGAGAGCCAAGTTCAGGACACTGGTCCACAAGAGACCTCCCAGCTCCACATAATATCAAACAGTGAAAATCTCCCAGAGATCTCCATCTCAACACTGAAACCCAGCTCCACTCAATGACCAGCAAGCTACAGTGCAAGACACCCTATGCCAAACAACTAGCAATACAGGAACACAACCCCATCCATTAGCACAGAGGCTGCCTAAAATCATAATAAGGCCACAGACACCCCAAATCACACCACCAGATATGGACCTGCCCACCAGAAAGACAAGATCCAGCCTCATCCACCAGAACACAGGCACCAGTCCCCTCCACAGGAAGCCTACACAACCCACTGAACCAACCTTAGCCACTGGGGACAGACACCAAAAACAATGGAAACTACGAACATGCAGCCTACAAAAAGGAGACCCCAAACACAGTAAGTTAAGCAAAATGAGAAGACAGAGAAACACACAGCAGATGAAGGAGCAAGGCAAAAACCCACCAGACCTAACAAATGAAGAGGAAATAGGCAGTCTACCTGAAAAAGAATTCAGAATAATGATAGTAAAGATGATCCAAAATCTTGGAAATAGAATGGAGAAAATACAAAAAAAACGTTTAACAAGGACCTAGGAGAACTAAAGAGCAAACAAACAGAGATGAACAACACAATAAATGAAATTAAAAATTCTCTAGAAATGATCAATAGCAGAATAACTGAGGCAGAAGAATGGATAAGTGACCTGGAAGATAAAATAGTGGAAATAACTACTGCAGAGCAGAATAAAGGAAAAAGAATGAAAAGAATTGAGGACAGTCTCAGAGACCTCTCAAACAACATTAAACGCACCAACATTCAAATTATAGGGGTCCCAGAAGAATAAGAGAAAAATAAAGGGACTGAGAAAATACTTGAAGAGATTATAGTTGAAAACTTCCCTAATATGGGAAAGGAAATAGTTAGCCAAGTCCAGGAAGCACAGAGAGTCCCATATAGGATAAATCCAAGGAGAAACATGACAAGACACATATTAATCAAGGTATCAAAAATTAAATACAAAGAAAAAATATTAAAAGCAGCAAGGGAAAACCAACAAGTAACACATAAGGGAATCCCCATAAGGTTAACAGCTGATATTTCAGCAGAAACTCTGCAAGCCAGAAGGGAGTGGTAGGACATATTTAAAGTGATGAAAGAGAGAAACCTACAACCAAGATTACTCTACCCAACAAGGATCTCATTCAGATTTGATGGAGAAATTAAAAGCTTTACACACAAGCAAAAGCTAAGAGAATTCAGCACCACCAAACCAGCTTTACAACAAATGCTAAAGGAACTTCTCTAGGCAGGAAACACAAGAGAAGGAAAAGACTTACAATGATAAACCCAAAACAATTAAGAAAATGGTAATAGGAACATACATATCAATAATTACCTTAAATTTAAATGGATTAAATGCTCCAACCAAAAGACAAAGACTGGCTGAATGGATACAAAAACAAGACCTGTATATATGCTGTCTACGTGAGACCCACTTCAGACCTAGGGACACATACAGACTGAAAGTGAGGGGATGGAAAAAGATATTCCATGCAAATGGAAATCAAAAGAAAGCTGGAGTAGCAATTCTCATATCAGACAAAATAGACTTTTAAACAAATACTATTACAAGAGACAAAGAAGGACACTACATAATGATCAAGGGGTCAATCCAAGAAGAGGATATAACAATTGTAAATATTTATGCACCCAACATAGAAGCACCTCAATACATAAGGCAAATACTAACAGCCATAAAAGGGGAAATCAACAGTAACACAATCATAGTAGGGGACTTTAACAACCCACTGTCACCAAGGGACAGATCATCCAAAATGAAAATAAATAAGGAAACACAAGCTTTAAATGATACATTAAACTAGATGGACTTAATTGACATTTATAGGACATTCCATCCCAAAAAAACAGAATACACTTTCTTCTCAAGTGCTCATGGAACATTCTCCAGGCTAGATCATATCTTGGGTCATAAATCAAGCCTTGGTAAATTTAAGAAAATTGAAATCGTACCAAGTATCTTTTCCGACCACAACGCTATGAGACTAGATATCAATTACAGGAAAAAAATCTGTAAGAAATACAAACACATGGAGGCTAAACAACACACTATTTAATAACCAAGAGACCACTGAAGAAATCAAAGAGGAAATCAAAAAATACCTAGAAACAAATGACAATGAAAACACAACTACCCAAAACCTATGGTATGCAGCAATAACAGTTCTAAGAGAGAAGTTTATAGAAATAAAAGCCTACCTTAAGCAACAAGAAACATCTCAAATAAACAACCTAACCTTACACCTAAAGTGATTAGAGAAAGAAGAACAAAAAAACCCCAAAGTTAGCAGAAGGAAAGAATCATAAAGATCAGAGTAGAAATAAATGAAAAAGAAATGAAGGAAATGATAGCAAAGATCAATAAAACTTGAAGCTGGTTCTTTGAGAAGATAAACAAACTTGATAAACCATTAGCCAGACTTATCAAGAAAAAAAGGGAGAAGATTCAAATCAACAGAATTAGAAATGAAAAAGGAGAAGTAACAACTGACACTGCAGAAATACAAAGGATCATGAGGGATTACTACAAGCAACGATATGCCAATAAAATGGACAACCTGGAAGTAATGGACAAATTCTTAGAAATGCACAACCTTCCAAGACTGAACCAGGAAGAAATAGAAAATATGAACAGACCCATCACAAGCACTGAAATTGAAACTGTGATTAAAAATCTTCCAACAGGGCTTCCGTGTTGGCACAGTGGTTGAGAGTCCACCTGCCGATGCAGGGGACATGGGTTCGTGCCCCGGTCTGGAAAGATCCCTCATGCTGCGGAGTGTCTGGGCCCATGAGCCATGGCCGCTGAGCCTGCGATTCCGGAGACTGTGCTCCGCAACGGGAGAGACCACAACAGTGAGAGGCCCATGTACTGCAAAAAAAAAAAAAAAAAAAACTTCCAACAAACAAAAGCCCAGGACCAGATGGCTTCACAGGTGAATTGTATCAAACATTTAGAGAAGAGCTAACACCTATCCTTCTCAAACTCTTCCAAAATATAGCAGAGTGAGGAACATTCTCAAACCCATTCTACGAGTCCACCATCACCCTGATACCAAAACCAGACAAAGATGTCACAAAGAAAGAAAACTACAGGCCAATATCACTGAGGAACACAGATGCAAAAATCCTCAACAAAATACTAGCCAACAGAATCCAACAGCACATTAAAAGGATCATACACCATGATCAAGTGGGGTTGATCCCAGGAATGCAAGGATTCTTCAATATACGCAAATCAATCAATGTGATACACCATATTAACAAATTGAAGGAGAAAAAACATATGATCTTCTCAGTAGATGCAGAGAAAGCTTTCAACAAAATTCAACACCCATTTATGATAAAAACCTTCCAGAAAGTAGGCATAGAGGGAACTTTCCTCAACAAAATAAAGGTCATATATGACAAACCCACAGCCAACATCATCTTCAATGGTGAAAAACTGAAACCATTTTCACTAAGATCAGGAACAAGACAAGGTTGCCTACTCTCACCACTATTATTCAATATAGTTTTGGAAGTTTTAGCCACAGCAATCAGAGAAGAAAAAGAAATAAAAGGAATCCAAATTGGAAAAGAAGAAGTAAAGATGTTACTGTTTGCAGATGACATGATACTATACATAGAGAATCCTAAAGATGCTACCAGAAAACGACTAGATCTAGTCAATGAATTTGGTAACTTATCAGGATACAAAATTAATGCACAGAAATCTCTTGCATTCCTGTATACTAATGATGAAAAATCTGAAAGTGAAATTAAGACAATATTCCCATTTACCATTGCAACAAAAAGAATAAAGTATTTAGGAATAAAACTACCTAAGGAGAAAAAAGACCTGTATGCAGAAAATTATAAGACACTGATGAGAGAAATTAAAGATGATACAAATAGATGGAGGGATATACCATGTTCTTGGATTGGAAGAATCAACATTGTGAAAATGACTCTACTACCCAAAGCAATCTACAGATTCAATGCAATCCCTATCAAACTACCACTGGCATTTTTCACAGAACTAGAACAAAAAATTTCACAATTTGTATGGAAACATAAAAGACCCCAAATAGCCAAAGCAATTTGAGAAAGTAAAACAGAGCTGGAGGAATCAGGCTCCCTGACTTCAGACTATACTACAAAGCTACAGTAATCAAGACAGTATGGTACTGGTGCAAAAACAGAAATATAGATCAATGGAACAGGATAGAAAGCCCAGAGGTAACCCCATGCACATATGGTCACCTTATCTTTGATAAAGTGGGCAAGAATATACAATGGAGAAAAGACAGCCTCTTCACTAAGTGGTGCTGGAATAAATGGACAGCTACATGTAAAAGAATGAAATTAGAACACTCCCTAACACCATACACAAAAATAAACACAAAATGGATTAAAGACCTAAATGTAAGGCCAGACACCATCAAACTCTTAGAGGAAAACATAGGCAGAACACTTTATGACATAAATCACAGCAAGATCCTTTTTGATCCACCTCCTAGAGAAATGGAAATAAAAACAAAAATAAACAAATGGGACCTAATGAAACTTCAAATCTTTTGCACAGCAAAGGAAACCATAAACAAGATGAAAAGATAACCCTCAGAATGGGAGAAAATATTTGCAAATGAAGTAACTGACAATGGATTAATCTCCAAAACATACAAGCAGCTCAATATCAAAAAAACAAAGAACCCAATCCAAAAATGGGCAGAAGACCTAAACAGACATTTCTCTAAAGAAGATATACGGATTGCCAACAAACACATGAAAGAATGCTCAACATCATTAATCATTAGAGAAATGCACATCAAAACTACAATGTGATATCATCTGACACCAGTCAGAATGGCCATCATCAAAAAATCTACAAACAATAAATGCTGGAGAGGGTGTGGAGAAAAGGGAACCCTCTTGCACTGTTGGTGGGAATGTAAATTGATACAGCCACTATGGAGAACAGTATGGAGGTTTCTTAAAAAACTAGAAATAGAATTACCATATGACCCAGCAATCCCACTAGTGGGCATACACCCTGAGGAAACCATAATTCAAAATAGTCATGTATCAAAATGTTCATTGCAGTTCTATTTAAAATAGCCAGGACATGGCAGCAACCTAAGTGTCCATCAACAGATGAATGGATAAAGAAGATGTGGCATATATATACAATGGAACATTACTCAGCCATAAAAAGGAAAGAAACTGAGTTATTTGTAGTGAGGTGGATGGACCTAGAGACTGTCATACAGAGTGAAATAAGTCAGAAAGAGAAAAACAAACACCGTATGCTAACACATATATATATGGAATCTAAAAAAAAGAAAAGAAAATGGTCAGAAGAACCTAGTGGCAAGATGGGAATAAAGATGCAGACCTTCTACAGAATGGACTTGAGGATATGGGGAGGGGGCAGGGTAAGCTGGGACAAAGTGAGAGAGTAGCATGGACGTATATATACTACCAAACGTAAAATAAATAGCTAATGGGAAGCAGGCTCATGGCACAGGGAGATCAACTCGGTGCTTTGTGACCATCTGGATGGGTGGGATAGTGAGTGGGGGAGGGAGGGACATGCAAGAGGGAAGAGATTTGGGACGTATGTATATGTATAACTGATTCACTTTGTTATAAAGCAGAAACTGACACAGCATTGTAAAGCAATTATACTCTAATAAAGATGTTAAAAAAAAAAAGAAAAAACACCCAATGGAGACAGAGAACAGCTCCTGTATTCTGTGTACCCTATGGACTTTATATGATCTGACCAACCAGGTGGCTACTCTTCCCTGCATCTTAATTTCTTATGTTTTTAAGAGCCAGGGATCAGTTGTTTCTAAACCATTCCTTTCCAGTGTAGCTAATCCCAATTCCAATAGAAAATATAAGGAAGAGCCATTTACCAGTCTTTTAACCTGCAAATGCTTCTCCTGAGTCTGTTCCCATCCTTGCTCAGAGTAACCTAAGGGCAGTGGAGCCTTAATAGGGTTCTTTTCAAAGAAATCTAAACTCTTTTGAGGTTTGAGTTAGCTTATCCTCTCTTCTTGTACTCCTTGGTGGAGAAAGTAGTGAGATAGAGAAAAGGATCGAGGCAGAGAGCCATGAAGAGGCATCTTCAGGGTCAGGAAGAAGCTGTCATGGAAAGGAGGACAGGATGCAGAATATTGGAGGATGAAATAAGTTTCCTACTCGAGCTCTTTTCCTGTTTCTTTGTAAAAGCACTCACTCTAGTTTAGTCTCTTCGTCTGTCGATCATGGCTCCTGAGCTTGTAGAGACAAAAGGAAAGGGACCTTCCTAGGTTGTTTTATATGGTTTAATATCTTTGGACAGAACTTTACTTAACAAACTTTACATAAACATGAAGAAAGGGGGTAGAAATAGAAGGGTTAGAAATGGAAATCTATGTAAGTAATAATAATAGTAACAATTATAACAGTAATAATAGCTGATAATTATTGAACACTACTCTATGACATGCTCTTGCTTATTTGATCCCCAATTAACCCTACTGTATTAATCTGGACCCTTTCAATTGCAAGTGATAAGACCTTAATCAAGCTAGTTTACACATTATTATTTTTGGCTTTGAATGCAGCCATGTTTCAATTTCCAGACACATGTGATTTAAATGATGTAAATAGGACTTAGTCTCACTTTCATTCCTTAGATCCAGTTTTCCCTGGCTTAGCTCTGTTCTCAGACAGGCTCCCTCTTGGTGGCTAGTTGATTACTAGTAGCTTGAGGCTTATGTCCTATGGAAGAAAGGGATTGTTTCCTCACGTAGCTCTGACAGATTTTCAGAACAGAATCTCATTAGCTATCCTTCGGTCTTGAGTGCATCCCCAAGCCAATCAATGGCCATAAGTGTGTGATGTTCAGCTGGCCAGGATTGAGTCCCATGCCAGTCCCTGGGGGCTGGGACAGGGCAAAGGGATGGTGGTGGAGTGAGCCCCCCTCAAACCTCAAGGACTGAGAGTGAGAGAGCTAGTTCCCAAAGCAAATTTGCAGTTATAGAAGGAGGAAAGACTATGAGCTATTATTCAATTCATCCAAGGCAGGATACCAAGTTTCCACAAAACCGTTTCCTATGGTACCAGTTTAGAGTTAGCCAAAATGAGGAAGATTCAAGAGGAGAGAATTAAGCAGAAGCCACTTCCCTAAAAGGTTGTCATTTGCCGGACACAGTCATGGATGGACACAGAGGAGCCTGGCTTGTTCTTGATTTGTCCATCTTGTCTTCTCTACTCTTGGTCCTGCTGACAACAGTGGTCCTGGCCTCCACCAAGCACTTAGCTGTGGACCCCCAGACAGTGGTTTCATAGCCGTCTCCTCAAGCCTCCGTTAGTGGTCCCACTTCTGCTGCTGTGTGCACTTTGCTTCTCAGATCCTCCTGCAAGCTCTGACGTGTCCACCCTCACCACTGACACAGGCAGACCACTTAGTGGCCAAATCTCTAATCGTCCAACACCCCTCTTCACCCCTCGGCTCCTTCTCTATTTATGCAGGCTCTAACTCTTAGTAAAAATTCCTTATTCCTATAACGCTTACAGTAACTCTGTCTTTCTCACTGAACTCTTATTGATACACTGGGAGAGTAAAAGTGACGTATATACAGAACACCCATTATCCTCATTTTATATATGAGAAAATAAAACTAAGGATCAGGGAGGTTAACATTTTTTCCCCAGAATCACATGACTATTGAGTGGGAGGGTCAGGATCAAAATCTAGGCTTTAAACCAGTTTTAAAACTGTTTTAAACTGGGATTAAGCGGTTCCTGAGAACCCTTTGAGCCATGTAATTAGTTAGAGTTGGGAAAACATAGAAAAGGCCAGTATCTGTGTGCGTGTTGGTGGCGTGGGGCCTTGGGGAGGTGGGAAGGAAGGAGTGGCACCTTTGAAAGGCTCTCATCTGTTGTCTCCATCCTGCCCCACTGACTTTCCCTCCTCTCTTCCCCCAAGGGAATGGGCTCTTTCCTTGGCCTCTGCTTTGCCAGTCTCTTTGAATACACTCTGCCTGGTACCTATGTTTCCTGGCATTATGATTGGCAGGCACTGTTGGAGCAGCATAGAAGGGGCACCTTCGAGAGGAGCAGATGAGGACAGAGGGCACAGACCTCGACATGGTGCAGTGCTGTGCCGGACCAGAGTCAGAGGTCAATGCATGTCCCAGCCAGAGCCAGGAAGTGGCAGAGGCCAGCTGAACGAACACCCTAGGTCCCTCTGGACTCCAAACAGCACTGGAAATTTTCACGAATGCTAAATCCACTTGCTACTTTACAGGAGAAGCTGACCCTTGAGCTATCTTTCCTTCAGCTGTTCCAGTTTGTTTTTCCAGTGGTCTTCTGCCTTAACCATCATTGCAATCAGCTCTTGGGCATATGGGGCTAAATTGATGATCTCGTTGGGTACCCAGAGACTCACACTCACACATGTACAGGAATGAAATGACATGATCATAAACACCCATAGTCTCCCATAGGCCAAAACACATTTGCATGCTTCCTGGCCTTGCCCCCAAAATAAATTACTGGTCCTTGATATTTAAGAAGCACAAGAAAATTCCAAAGCAGAGCTCCTTGCCTAAATTCAAGCCCCATCCTTATTCTATTTCATCATCATCATCATCATTATTATTTTGTAGCATAAACTCATTACAGTGATGATAAACTCATTTTGGCATTTCAGATTTCATGTTCCAAGAAATCCATTCATGGAATGAAATCATCTGGCAGAGACTGGAAAGATATGTAGAAGTACCACTTTCTGGATTATTTCTACTGTTATTTGTGGTTATCAGTAATGAAAAATACAAAAATTGTGGACAAACAAGAGAAATGGCAGAAAGAACATTAGGCTTGGAAGCAGAAGCCCTGGTTCAAATTCTTATTACTTGCTGTGTGGTCTTAAACAGATAGTATAACCCCTTGTAGCTTCAGTTACTTCCCTCGTAAAACTCAAATAACAAAATCTACCCAAAACGTTAAAAATGAGGTTTAAAATAAAACATACAGGTAAAAGTACCTGGCACATATGAATATTCAATAATGTTTGAATAAACTATGATTAACCCACACTCATGCAGAGTTAATTAATCTGAAGATTTTGAAAGCCTAACTACGTGTATTTTCCCCCTTGGTCCTGTAGATAACTATTGTCCAAGACAACATCTGTGAGGCATTGCAAGATTTTGGTATGTTCCCTGAATAACCAAATCAAAATGAAACCATATGGTTTTTATGTTAGAGGGTTTACTGATTTTTCAAGAAATTAGCATACAATAAAATAATTTACATGTGAGGCAATGCTCAGATTTCAGATAATGCATGCAGACAATTAACCAGAATAATCCAGTCTTATTCACACAATCATTTCCATGTAAGGTGCCACACCTGCCAAACTCAGAAAAACAGATCCTTTGTGATTTTCCTGGTGTTCTAGCATTGAGGAGCTGCCACTGGGAAATGAAATGCCTTCCTCATGTCTCTTTAATTCCTTTGACCCATATTCATCAAGATACTGAACATTTTTAGAAGGGCTGGACTTCCTCCCCTCATCCTCTACCCATTTTTCATTTTGCTACCTTGAAGCTATTGAATGGACATGACAAAGTTCACTTTTCTCTGAGACACCAACTGGGCTTTCCTTTGAATTTGGTGCCCAACAATGTTTGTAGCCTTATTTCTCCCATCTTCTGTTTAAAGTTATAATTTGAAGAATGTCTCGAGAGGGTTTTGTCCTGGCTGCTGAGGCTTTGAACTGGACAGCCAGAGAGGCACATCTTACTCTCCCTGCAACATGGCTGCCATGTGGGATTGGGCTGTGGCCTGGACAGCTACCAAGTCAGCTGGAAGAACAAGTTAGTGGCCTCTTTGTCATTGTAGGGGCAGCTCACACCTGGAAAACTGGGATTGCAATTACCCTTCCAAATCAGCAAGAGGTGTTAGTTAAGCCCCCTTCTCAACTTCCTTTCTGCCTCTTGGCTCCCTTTGGAAGACAACCCAGTTCTTACCCCTGGACAGAGCTGGATCTGACCAGGAAACAGTCAAAAAGTGACAGATGTGGGCTTCCCTGGTGGCACAGTGGTTACAAATCTGCCTGCCAATGCAGGGGACATGGGTTCGAGCCCTGGTCCTGGAAGAACCTCCATGCTGCAGAGCAACTAAGCCCATGTGCCACAACTACTGAGCCTGTGCTCTAGAGCCCGCAAGCCACAACTACTGAGCCCACGTGCCACAATTACGGAAGCCCACGCACCTAGAGCCCATGCTCCGTGACAAAAGAAGCCACCACAATGAGAAGCCCACACACCACAGGGAAGAGTTACCCCTACTCACCACAACTAGAGAAAGCCGGCGCAACAACAAAGACCCAAGGCAGCCAAAAAAAAAAAGACAGATGAAGCATGGTGAGGGATAGATATCTCCTTTGAGGAAACTCTTTAGTCTTCCTAGATACAAAGGGAGACAGGAAATCCTTTTCTCAGTGTAGTTTTTCAATTTTTTTGAGTTGGCATAAACATGCCTTCCCTTAATGAACATGCATATAGTAGTTTAGTTTCACAGAAAATAGCATGATTAACCTAAACATTTTGAATTCTTGATTGATTCCTCTGTGTGTAAAACATAATAATACCTTAGATTAGATTTTAAAGAAATGCAAACAGCCAGATACAGTCAGCATTCTGTGAACTTTTAAACATTTACTAAACCTGGTTCAGATCGATGTCATTTTCCTGGGCTGAGAGATATATTTCACCTCCCGACTTTGTAATCCTAGATCAACTACGTCAAATGTGATGGAACCTAGACCCTCCAAGGTTGGGATCCAATAACATCTCTGCTTGTTGTTCTTGTAGTTAAAAAGAAAAATAAAGAACTTGAGAATCTATATTATGTTATCCAGCCTGACAATCTTATTCCTTTATTTGGAGAATATAACCTATTTTAAACGTAATTACTGATATAATTTTTATATCTGCCTTTCTATTATTTGTTTGCTATTTGGCTCACGTGTCCTGTTCCTTTTTTTTTTTTTATCCTTTCTTGACTTATTGGATTAACAAGGTATTTTTATTATTCCATTTTTTAAATTGTGAATATATTCTTTTACTATTTTTTAGTGATTACCCTAGAAATTACAATCTTGATTTATTATGGTCAAAACGGACTATTATTTTTACCTCTTCCTTGCCATTGCTAGAATCTTTAAATTTTATTTCCTTTTGCAAAGCATTATTTTTGCCATGAATTTTAGTTTTATGTATATTTTTAAATCTATAAAATATTGCAGTTAATGTTTGGAAGAATCAACATTAATTTATATTTGCCTACATATTTATCTTTTCCAGTGTTCTTTATTTTTTCTTGAATTTCCATGTTTTCATCTGGGATGATTTTTCTTTTGCATGAATAACTACTTTTGGTATTTCCTGTAGTGCACACCTGCTACTAACAAATTCTGCTGTTGTTTTAATTTCTGAAAAATATCTTTCTTTCAGTTTCAGAAAAGAGTATTTTCATTGGGTATAAAATTCTGTTTGATATTTACATTCTTTCAGTATTTTAACTCAGTCTCCTATCTCCTCAATACATTATATCCTGGTTTTCATCATTTCTATTGAGAAGTCATCTATCATTCTTATTGTTGCTCCCCTGAAGGTACATGTCTTTTTCTCTCTGGATGCTATTAAGATTTTCTCTCTGCTTTTGGCTTTCAGCAGTTTGGCTACCTTGTTCTTGGATATGCTTTGCTTTGTATTTTTCTTGCCTGGGTTTCACTGAGCTTTTTACAACCATGTGTCCGTCATCAGTTTTTGAAAATTCTAAGACATTATTTCTTCCAATATTGCTTCAGGGCCATTTTCTCTCTTTATGCCTTCTGGGATGCCAATCATATATATGTTAATCCTTTTGGCATGTTCCACGTGTCTCGTACAGTTTTTACATTTTTATTCCTCAGCAAAACTCTTGGATCAAAAACATCTTAACTGTCATTAAGCATATTTGTTGAATTCTTAATTTTGAACATTTGAACTTTTAGATTTCAAGAATGTTTATTTGTTGCTTTTTAAAAAATACAGATTCAAGTTACCTGTGGAATTTATACATACTTTCATCTCTTCTGTCCATCTTATCCTCAATTTTCTTGGAAATATTAATTATACTTTTTTGAAAGCCCTTAAATCCCAATTCCAATATCTGAATTATCTCTGGGTCTGTTTCTGGCATTTATCTTGAGGTAGACCTCCTGCTCCATGGGTCTGTTTTCTTCACCACGTGTGAGATTTCACTCTTTCTTTACGAAGATTTCTGCCCAGTTCTCTAGGCTTCCTCATAGACTCTCAATGCAGTAAATGTTCCATGGAGCCATGCCTTTGAAACCTTCTAAGTTTTCTAACAGGTAACTTTGGGTCCATATGACTGCCAAAAATTTGCTTGTTTCTCTTCCCTTCTGCCGATTCACTCTGTCTTGGATAGGCAATTCTCATCCCACAATTAAATTTTTCAAATGCCCCCAGTGGAAAAAAAAATTACTGATGTTCATCAGTTCACCTTGAAATGGTTTTCTTTCTGTGGATTTTAGTTGATTCAGTCCTCCTGTAGTTCTCTGATCCTTTAAAATTGTGACTTTTTTTCCTAATTTCTGTGGCTTTGTCTGTCTGTGGCAGTGGGAACAATGACATGCTGTGACCTCTACATCCTGCCCAGAAGGTGCAACTATAACTTTCTGAGCCATGCTCTGATTGGCTGACTCTAGTCATTGTCAATCTATTTTATTATAACAAAATGTGGGTATAATAATGTATGAATAAACTCAAAACTGCATCTGCCTATTTTTTCTACCAATCCCCCACTCTCTCAGAGTTATAGATCCATTATTTTTGTAGGCATTCAATCCATGCTTAATGCCAGTTTTCTTTCTAACAAACTAAACATCTATTCAATAGCTAAATTAAGTTGCAAGATAAATTGGGGTTTTTAATACTTCACAACTAATTATTTTACTTCTAATAACTTGCAGGAAAATCTCTCTAAAATAATATGACTTTGCAACTCTTTTGGACTTTTTATTATGTTTGACCTATAACAGACAACATTATTGGGGCAAACTACATAATTTAGACCTTTATATGGTATTTTTCATATTGAACCTACATCTCTGTATCTTAACACTACTGTAAAAGTAAGTGTTGGGTAAAACTATCTGACAGATTATAGTGTACTTTTGATGGCTCTAAACTAGACTGTGTTCTGTTTCCTCTTATTTTTAGCCTATAATTTTACTAAATGAAATCATCTTTATGTGAACAAGATACATGTGCTGATGCAATAAAGAATAGAAGGTAAATTATGATTCTATACACTGATAATATGGTTATATTGTCACAAATCAAAGATGATCTTGACAGTAGGATCTAGCCCCTAATTAGTACAGAAAATCAATTTCAAAACCGAAATTATCATCACTTGTCAAACTTTTCCAAAATTCAGTTAGTTTCTATCAACTTACTCCAAATTGAAGGATGGATTATTTAATTGGGAGGGGAGATTATTTTGCAGTTATTTCAACCTGATAGATTCCCTAGGAGTCAGGACACCCCAAATCAGTCACTCTGTAGGAACATTATTGAAGCCTTAATTATAATTATTATTTTTAACAGGTTGAAAACTGGTTGGAATATTTTTCAGTGTTAAATAATCTTGGCATGGCTTCATAATGGAGTGTTTTGAGAAATCAATTGAGCCCCTCTGTGTGCTGGAATCTGCTCCAAAGTGCTTATTGAGGAAGTGGCAGACGGCAGGCAAAAGACGCACTCAACTTTTCCATCAAGATCTGGAACATATGGATATGCTCTCAAACACTTCTGCAAACGCCCACTGTTCAGTTCTCATCAACACGCGCAACCTTGAACTGTCTGCTATTCAACATCTAACAAAAGCTTGGCTGACAAAGGAGATTCTAAATTCTATGTTTGGTTCAAGCTCGCTTATCTGAAAGAATGGCCATTTTGAGGCTTTTTGTTTGTTCAGTTAATAAGAGTTATGTCACTTATGCTTTGTGATGCCAAGAAACTCAGGAGGCAGTTTGAACTCTTTTGTCATATTTATGCTAGCCTTCATGGTCTGTATATCTGTTTTCTTCCTTGTCATGGTCTAGATTTTCTATTTCTCTTTCCATTTTCCTTTGTTCCTGTTTAGTCTTTCTTTCATTGAGTATTGTACTATAAGCTACCTCAAATCTTTTTGAGCATGAGGTGTCATATAAATACATCAGTAATATGAATGTAAATTTCCTTGAATCTGTTTGTGGTATAACCACATCTCTAGGATTCCAGTGAGTTTTGACTGATGTTTGAAATGCTTAGATAAATTCTCCCTTTGAATGATCAAGAAGAGTTCTACAATTTTTATTTTTCCGTAATTCTCCCAATGCTTCTTTATTTCTGTTAGAATCTGGAGCCAGGATAGACCTGGTGAACTGAAGTAGAGATTTGGGACTAATCACGCAACCAGGGCTTTATTTGAATAAGGGCCTTTTAAAATGACATTAGAGGGGGAACGAAAAATAAAGATAAAGCTCTAGAACCAGTTAGACTCCAATCTCCTGAGGATCTGTGAGATGAGGACTGACTCAGAGATAGAAAGAAAGTATCAGCAGAAACTGAAGATGCTGTTTTGGTTAAGCCATCTTCCATGTTGGAATCTGGGCCATAAGAAGTGATTCTTGGAAACTGGATGTCAAAATTCACTGCAGAATAAACATGAGAACAAACCTTCCATTTTGTGCAAGGCCCAACAGCAAAGTGAAGGAAGGAGCACCACAGTGGCCTAGAGAGGACCAGAGGAGAAACATTCTCACCAAGGCACCTGCAGTGCTTCCTTGAAAGACCTGTGGGCATCACTTTGCCATGAGGAGGCTGGAACAGCAAAGGACTTGTTTCTGAGTGCAACTGAGACTCCACCAATGCCTCACAGAAACTACTAGGGAAGGCTTTGAGAAGAGGTTGTGGTCAGTAGGTGTAAGAAGTCCATGCAATGCTACTAATGTCATTGGTGAGAGTGAGGGTGATGGTACCTTATGTCCTCCTTCCCTCCAGGGCTCTGGCCCATCAAATATAAACACAAAGACTTGAGTCAAATGGCATCAAAATATTAATTTTGATATCCAAATGATAAGGCTTCCTAGAAAACCACCTTGGGGATGCAGATTAAATGGGAGGCCAAAATTGGGATTTTTATTCTCACCTTTTGAAGTGAATTAATTGGCCTCCAGTGTGACATACCTCTCCAACTTCCCTCCCCAAGCACTGGTGGAGAACCAAGAAAAGAGAGAGCAAAGATTATCACCTATCAACTTAGTGTGCAGATACGGCCAGTGCAAGGTGCGTCCACCACAGACCAGGAAAGCATAGAAGCATGAGAACGTTTCTTGCATTTGAAGCAAAATCACCTTATGTAGTAGCACAGGCAGTGTGGTCCCCTGGCGATCAGGCCCTCATCAATTAGGTAAATCACTCCTTTACTCTAAGAAGAGAGCTAGTAAGGGGTGGAAAGAAAGCTTTAAGAGGTGACAAGAGTTCCTTTCTCTGAGTGCCAAGGCAATCATTTGGTTAGAAAAGGAAGCTTCCTCCTTATACGTGTGCTACCTCATTGAGCTTATTGGCTGGAGAGCCTGGCAACATCTGGCCTATGTGTAGACGAAGGCAAGCCTTTCACACGAACTATCTACAGGCACGTTTATGGGGAGAGTGGTTATAAGGTATTTATAAGATCAAGAGGGCAGAGGCTGGCCTAATTGTGAGCAGTGGTGGTGCAGATCTGTCAGCTATAACCAATGTCACAGTGGCCACGGTTGCAAAGTTTGACCTGAGCTTTGCACTTGTTCCCTCTCTTTGAGGTAACCTTTACAGGCTCTGAGTCAGTCCTTGCAGGCGAACTCTCTGAGTTGTCAACACAGCCATCTCATTGAGGTGGCTCTTCAAATTCACCTTATGGGTTTGCTCATGGAGAAAAGCCTTCTGGGGCTACACCATAAGTGCAGACACAGAGGCGTAATACAGTGAGCATGGGACTGGGGTAACTATACATACCATAGACTCTGGATGTTTGTAAGGGATACATGGAGGCCTTAAAAAAATCCCGCAATCTAAGTCAATGTAATTGCATCTGACTGTCCCCATAGCTTTTGTAAAAGCCCTACTGAGAAGTACGCACTCCAGAGTCAATTTGAATCACACAGACTGACACTGTGATACTGGGGTACAGGAGAGAGCTAGATGGTGATTCAAATTCCTGCCCCAAACACATTACAAATTACCCTGTGTCTTTCAGGGTCTCTGGCAGGTGGACACAATCAGGGGTTGTAGACATACAAATGTCAAGAATAGTCTATAAAATGTTCTTATTATTGGAGAAAAGGAATGAGCCAGAGAGGACAGGAATGACATGAGAGGATCAGCACAAAGAGAGGCACAGCTGACGTCAAGTTATTCTTCTTTTCAGAGGAAGTCTTTACCCCAGAGACAACATGGAGTCAGGAAGGACTTTGAAACAGGGCCTGGACAGGGCTGGGTACATCATCCCATTGGCTGTGTGCTGAACTTGGCAAGGTGGAGGATGCAATAAGATCAAAGTCAAGTGCTGTAGGTATCTTAATGTCCAAAAATATATATTCCGTAATTCTTCTTTCTCTTAAATTATCTACTATTATTGTGTAGACTCTTTGCACAACACCAGTCACCTACTAGAATTAAAACAACAATTATCAGTTAGTGCTGTTTTGCCAACTTGTAACCCCAAAGATAAATCTGGCTAATGTTGCCTCAGAATAGCCCAGGTATTTATTTGGTTGTCCTTGTCATCAGCTGGTTTTGTTTCCTGTTTATTTTTGGGTTTTGCTTGGTTTTGTTTAGTTTAGTTTGATTTGGTTTGATACTGGTGTTCAAGTTTACAGAGCCCACTTCCCTGCTATCCACTCTCTCTCCAAGTGGAATTCATCTTGCTGAGGCCCATCTGAGCTGCCAGTGCAGGCCCCAGAGTCCCGTCCTCTGCATCTCAGAGTATCTGTCTTCTCTTAGGAGAGTTAAGTGTTAACATTGTCCTGATTGCATTTGCCTTTCAAGAAGATTAATGGAGTTCAGACTGCTAAGATAAGCTTGTCTGGGAGGAGCAGGCAAGAGCTAAGCTGTGTCAACACGGCCTAAGGGCAGGAGAGAACCAAATTGCCTAAGGGCAGGAGAGAACCAAATTGATTACTCAGGTTATCTCCACCCTCCCCCTCTCTCCCCCATCCATTTATAATTCTAATACAATTTGATGTCTGTATAAATGTGAAGACAGATAAAGAAGCAGGAACAGCTGCTTAAAGTCCTAGTCCTTACTAGATGCTAAAATGCACTGGAAATGCAGCAAAATGGATAAAATTGAATTTCCCAGGGACAACTCCTTGGAGTTGGGAAGGCTTGGGGGAGGGGAAGTAGGGGCAAGTAGACAATGTGAGACCCCTAAGGGGTCTGCTTGAGCACTACTGATTGCTAAAATTTCTTTCCTAGGAGGATGAATCTGTTGATGTGATTCATTTTCCTAAGAGAAAATAATGCAAATTGTTTTGCAAGGGGAGAGGCAGAGGGCATCTGTCAAGGATAACCCTCTTTCAACCTTTCCCCAGGTAGCAACGACCTTCAACTTTAAAGGGGAGGGCTGAAGTATTATGCTGTTACGGACATCTGCACAGAATTGCATCTCCTGTGTCTCCTCTACATGGGGGCCTTCTTCTGGCTTTAAAGTAGATGGGGGAAGCTTTCAGAACGTCCATATAATAAAGGCCTTTGCAAAGTTATGAAACCGATCAGCACCCTGTGGGGCTCCTGGGCACAGAAGACTTTCTGTCCCCCATTTCTTGACTCCAGCCTCCATGACCTTCCCTGAGTTCCAAAAGGCA